>NC_086317.1:83939892-84044892 GCF_036172605.1 Pelobates fuscus | reverse complement strand
CCTCTTCTTCAGACTCCTCTCTCTGCGTTATTATAAGGTGTGTTAAGTAGTACTATTCCTATCCGTTTAATCCCTGTTACGTCCCCTATCAGGGGACGTGTATATGGCATCGATTTTAGGAACCGGGAGATGGAAAAAAAATGCTTGGTTGGTCCTCCTACTTCAAATTTGGGGCACTGCGGCACTGTGCCACTAGCTCCTTGCGACGACCTCTCCCTGCTTCCAACTCGTCTCCTCCTCCTCTCTGTCTCCCCATCTGAACTTTCCCCCTGTTTTTCTTCTCTTCTAGCGGGCACCCACGTGACATCCACCGACGCATCGTCATCATCAACCGCTTCACTTGTATCTGACAACTCAGCAAAGGAAGCAGCAGCGGGTACAACATCATCATCACACCGTACGTCCATGTGTGTAATGCTGCCTGACTGATACATATCCCTGTTATCTACATGCTCTGGCAATAATGGTTGCGCATCACTCATTTCACCTAACTGATGTGTAAATAACTCCTCTGACATATCAAGTGAAGCGGCTGTGGTGCTAGTGTTGGTGGTGGTGGCGGCAGGCGGGCGAGTGGTAACTTGAGAGGTGCCCGAAGCTAAGCTGGAGGAGGATGGTGCGTCAAGGTTCCGAACGGAAGCTGTAGAAGATTGGGTGTCCTGTGTTAACCAGTCAACTATGTCCTCAGAACTTTTCGAGTTCAGGGTACGTGGCCTCTGAACACTGGGCATTATTCTAGGGCCAAAGGGAATCACAGCACCACGACGGCCACTGCGGGGTGGCCTGTCATTTTTTTTTTTCGATTAGTGGTACTATGCGTGCAAGCTACTGTGACAACAGATATGAGTGGCACTGTGCACTGGCAGAAGTTGGCAGAGTAGACACTGTAGGCCTGACACACACGCTTGCAGACAACTAACTGCTATTCAATCTATTACAGTCAAATTTGTATATTTCTTTTTTAAATGTACACTACTGTTACACCAGATATGAGTTGCACTGGTGTGACACTGTGCCCTGGCAGGCCCTGAAACGCACACGTGTGAAGGAAACTGACTGCTATTATATTACAGTCAAAAAAGTGTTTTTTTTTTAGTGGTGGCACTGGGCAAGTGGGCAAGTGGGCACAGTATACGCTGTGAGCCTAACACACGCTGGCAGGCAGGCAACTGCTATTAGATTACACAGGGAAAAAAATAGCAGACTGATGTTCTAGCCCTAAAAAGGGCTTTTTGGGGTGCTGTCCTTACAGCAGAGATCAGATGAGTCCTTCAGGACTGTAGTGGACACTGAATACACTATCCTAGCTATCGATTTCCCTATTAAATCAGCAGCAGCACACTGTCCCTCCTCTCACTAAGAATGCTGCTTCAGAATGAATCTAAAATGGATGCTGTCCAGGAGGTGGGAGGGTCTGCTGCTGATTGGCTGGAATGTGTCTGCTGACTGTGAAGTACAGGGTCAAAGTTTACTCAATGATGACGAATAGGGGGCGGACCGAACATCGCATATGTTCGCCATCCGTGGCGAACGCGAACAAGCTATGTTCGCCGGCGAACTGTTCGGGACATCTCTATTCTTAAATGAACAGTCCAGTTGGAATTAGACCCCCCTCCTCTCCCCCTTTCTATTAAATTAATTTAAATACACACATACACACTTCTTGTGGAAGGTTTCAAAGGTAAGCATCTTCTGCAGTGACATTTTCAGAGACAAGGAAATGACATTTCAAGCAGTCCTGATTCTCCCAATGATTTCAGTAGGGGTCTGTAGTATCTTATTAACCTCATTCAGGGAAAGAAATCACACAGGTGCTTGAAGATACAAGATGCTCCAATTAGACCCCAATCATAGGGTATGATTTTACCTGTTCGCTTACACTGTTTTTGTGACAGACATCTTGCTCCATTTTTTCTTACAGGATTTGCAATATTATTCATTTCAGTTATATTTTTTCTCTTCTTTGGAGGCAACCTTAGAAGCCAGCATGAGCAGAAAATACATTGCAAGTTTATTTAAAAAAAAAAAAAAAATACCACTTTATTCAACCGTTTTAGGTGGAATAACCACTAAATGTGTATACAATTGGTTTAGAGTTTAAGCCTGCCTGCCCCAACATTGTCTGTCTGTCTGTCTGTCTGTCAGTGTGTATGTCTGTCTGTCTGTCAGTGTGTATGTATGTCTGTCTGTCAGTGTGTGTGTCTGTCTGTCTGTCTGTCAGTGTGTGTATGTCTGTCTGTCTGTCTGTCAGTGTGTGTATGTCTCTGTCTGTCAGTGTGTGTATGTCTGTCTTTCAGGGTTGTGTATGTCTGTCAGTGTGTGTGTGTCTCTGTGTGTGTATGTCTGTCTGTCAGTGTGTGTGTGTCTCTGTGTGTGTATGTCTGTCTGTCTGTCTGTCTGTCAGTGTGTGTGTGTCTGTCTGTCAGTGTGTGTGTGTGTGTGTCTCAGTGTGTGTCAGTCTGTCTGTCTGTCAGTGTGTGTGTGTGTGTCTGTCAGTGTGTGTATGTCTGTCTGTCAGTGTCAATATGGATATGCAACACTAATGGGGGTAAGAAATTCAAAAGGGGGCTACGAGACACAGGTGAAGATGCATTGTTTATTTTTTGGGGGGAGGCGTGGGGTGGGGCGTCAAAATGTATCTTTGCCTGTGTAGTCAAAAATCCTAGCACCAGCCCTGTGTAAGGGTTACGCCCGCTTCACAGTGACAGAACAAACTCCCCGTTTAACGCATCGCAAACAATCCCGAACAGTCCATTTGCACAACCGCAAACTCCCCATTTGCACAAGGTTTGATACCAAGCTAGCCATGTCCCGTTCCTTGTCCTCATTGATGTAATTGAAGGTCTGTTCCTCCACCCAGCCACGTACAACACCAAGGGTCCCTGAAAGGTGACAACAAGCCCCCTGGGACGCCTGCTGTGTTTGGTCTTCCACTTCCTCAAAGCCACCTTCCTCCTCTGACTCCTCTTCTTCAGACTCCTCTCTCTGCGTTATTATAAGGTGTGTTAAGTAGTACTATTCCTATCCGTTTAATCCCTGTTACGTCCCCTATCAGGGGACGTGTATATGGCATCGATTTTAGGAACCGGGAGATGGAAAAAAAATGCTTGGTTGGTCCTCCTACTTCAAATTTGGGGCACTGCGGCACTGTGCCACTAGCTCCTTGCGACGACCTCTCCCTGCTTCCAACTCGTCTCCTCCTCCTCTCTGTCTCCCCATCTGAACTTTCCCCCTGTTTTTCTTCTCTTCTAGCGGGCACCCACGTGACATCCACCGACGCATCGTCATCATCAACCGCTTCACTTGTATCTGACAACTCAGCAAAGGAAGCAGCAGCGGGTACAACATCATCATCACACCGTACGTCCATGTGTGTAATGCTGCCTGACTGATACATATCCCTGTTATCTACATCCTCTGGCAATAATGGTTGCGCATCACTCATTTCACCTAACTGATGTGTAAATAACTCCTCTGACATATCAAGTGAAGCGGCTGTGGTGCTAGTGTTGGTGGTGGTGGCGGCAGGCGGGCGAGTGGTAACTTGAGAGGTGCCCGAAGCTAAGCTGGAGGAGGATGGTGCGTCAAGGTTCCGAACGGAAGCTGTAGAAGATTGGGTGTCCTGTGTTAACCAGTCAACTATGTCCTCAGAACTTTTCGAGTTCAGGGTACGTGGCCTCTGAACACTGGGCATTATTCTAGGGCCAAAGGGAATCACAGCACCACGACGGCCACTGCGGGGTGGCCTGTCATTTTTTTTTTCGATTAGTGGTACTATGCGTGCAAGCTACTGTGACAACAGATATGAGTGGCACTGTGCACTGGCAGAAGTTGGCAGAGTAGACACTGTAGGCCTGACACACACGCTTGCAGACAACTAACTGCTATTCAATCTATTACAGTCAAATTTGTATATTTCTTTTTTAAATGTACACTACTGTTACACCAGATATGAGTTGCACTGGTGTGACACTGTGCCCTGGCAGGCCCTGAAACGCACACGTGTGAAGGAAACTGACTGCTATTATATTACAGTCAAAAAAGTGTTTTTTTTTTAGTGGTGGCACTGGGCAAGTGGGCAAGTGGGCACAGTATACGCTGTGAGCCTAACACACGCTGGCAGGCAGGCAACTGCTATTAGATTACACAGGGAAAAAAATAGCAGACTGATGTTCTAGCCCTAAAAAGGGCTTTTTGGGGTGCTGTCCTTACAGCAGAGATCAGATGAGTCCTTCAGGACTGTAGTGGACACTGAATACACTATCCTAGCTATCGATTTCCCTATTAAATCAGCAGCAGCACACTGTCCCTCCTCTCACTAAGAATGCTGCTTCAGAATGAATCTAAAATGGATGCTGTCCAGGAGGTGGGAGGGTCTGCTGCTGATTGGCTGGAATGTGTCTGCTGACTGTGAAGTACAGGGTCAAAGTTTACTCAATGATGACGAATAGGGGGCGGACCGAACATCGCATATGTTCGCCATCCGTGGCGAACGCGAACAAGCTATGTTCGCCGGCGAACTGTTCGGGACATCTCTATTCTTAAATGAACAGTCCAGTTGGAATTAGACCCCCCTCCTCTCCCCCTTTCTATTAAATTAATTTAAATACACACATACACACTTCTTGTGGAAGGTTTCAAAGGTAAGCATCTTCTGCAGTGACATTTTCAGAGACAAGGAAATGACATTTCAAGCAGTCCTGATTCTCCCAATGATTTCAGTAGGGGTCTGTAGTATCTTATTAACCTCATTCAGGGAAAGAAATCACACAGGTGCTTGAAGATACAAGATGCTCCAATTAGACCCCAATCATAGGGTATGATTTTACCTGTTCGCTTACACTGTTTTTGTGACAGACATCTTGCTCCATTTTTTCTTACAGGATTTGCAATATTATTCATTTCAGTTATATTTTTTCTCTTCTTTGGAGGCAACCTTAGAAGCCAGCATGAGCAGAAAATACATTGCAAGTTTATTTAAAAAAAAAAAAAAATACCACTTTATTCAACCGTTTTAGGTGGAATAACCACTAAATGTGTATACAATTGGTTTAGAGTTTAAGCCTGCCTGCCCCAACATTGTCTGTCTGTCTGTCTGTCTGTCAGTGTGTATGTCTGTCTGTCTGTCAGTGTGTATGTATGTCTGTCTGTCAGTGTGTGTGTCTGTCTGTCTGTCTGTCAGTGTGTGTATGTCTGTCTGTCTGTCAGTGTGTGTATGTCTCTGTCTGTCAGTGTGTGTATGTCTGTCTTTCAGGGTTGTGTATGTCTGTCAGTGTGTGTGTGTCTCTGTGTGTGTATGTCTGTCTGTCAGTGTGTGTGTGTCTCTGTGTGTGTATGTCTGTCTGTCTGTCTGTCTGTCAGTGTGTGTGTGTCTGTCTGTCAGTGTGTGTGTGTGTGTGTCTCAGTGTGTGTCAGTCTGTCTGTCTGTCAGTGTGTGTGTGTGTGTCTGTCAGTGTGTGTATGTCTGTCTGTCAGTGTCAATATGGATATGCAACACTAATGGGGGTAAGAAATTCAAAAGGGGGCTACGAGACACAGGTGAAGATGCATTGTTTATTTTTTGGGGGGAGGCGTGGGGTGGGGCGTCAAAATGTATCTTTGCCTGTGTAGTCAAAAATCCTAGCACCAGCCCTGTGTAAGGGTTACGCCCGCTTCACAGTGACAGAACAAACTCCCCGTTTAACGCATCGCAAACAATCCCGAACAGTCCATTTGCACAACCGCAAACTCCCCATTTGCACAAGGTTTGATACCAAGCTAGCCATGTCCCGTTCCTTGTCCTCATTGATGTAATTGAAGGTCTGTTCCTCCACCCAGCCACGTACAACACCAAGGGTCCCTGAAAGGTGACAACAAGCCCCCTGGGACGCCTGCTGTGTTTGGTCTTCCACTTCCTCAAAGCCACCTTCCTCCTCTGACTCCTCTTCTTCAGACTCCTCTCTCTGCGTTATTATAAGGTGTGTTAAGTAGTACTATTCCTATCCGTTTAATCCCTGTTACGTCCCCTATCAGGGGACGTGTATATGGCATCGATTTTAGGAACCGGGAGATGGAAAACAAATGCTTGGTTGGTCCTCCTACTTCAAATTTGGGGCACTGCGGCACTGTGCCACTAGCTCCTTGCGACAACCTCTCCCTGCTTCCAACTCGTCTCCTCCTCCTCTCTGTCTCCCCATCTGAACTTTCCCCCTGTTTTTCTTCTCTTCTAGCGGGCACCCACGTGACATCCACCGACGCATCGTCATCATCAACCGCTTCACTTGTATCTGACAACTCAGCAAAGGAAGCAGCAGCGGGTACAACATCATCATCACACCGTACGTCCATGTGTGTAATGCTGCCTGACTGATACATATCCCTGTTATCTACATCCTCTGGCAATAATGGTTGCGCATCACTCATTTCACCTAACTGATGTGTAAATAACTCCTCTGACATATCAAGTGAAGCGGCTGTGGTGCTAGTGTTGGTGGTGGCGGCAGGCGGGCGAGTGGTAACTTGAGAGGTGCCCGAAGCTAAGCTGGAGGAGGATGGTGCGTCAAGGTTCCGAACGGAAGCTGTAGAAGATTGGGTGTCCTGTGTTAACCAGTCAACTATGTCCTCAGAACTTTTCGAGTTCAGGGTACGTGGCCTCTGAACACTGGGCATTATTCTAGGGCCAAAGGGAATCACAGCACCACGACGGCCCCTGCGGGGTGGCCTGTCATTTTTTTTTTCGATTAGTGGTACTATGCGTGCAAGCTACTGTGACAACAGATATGAGTGGCACTGTGCACTGGCAGAAGTTGGCAGAGTAGACACTGTAGGCCTGACACACACGCTTGCAGACAACTAACTGCTATTCAATCTATTACAGTCAAAATTGTATATTTCTTTTTTAAATGTACACTACTGTTACACCAGATATGAGTTGCACTGGTGTGACACTGTGCCCTGGCAGGCCCTGAAACGCACACGTGTGAAGGAAACTGACTGCTATTATATTATAGTCAAAAAAGTGTTGTTTTTTTGAGTGGTGGCAAGTGGGCAAGTGGGCAAGTGGGCACAGTATAAGCTGTGAGCCTAACACACGCTGGCAGGCAGGCAACTGCTATTAGATTACACAGGGAAAAAAAATAGCAGACTGATGTTCTAGCCCTAAAAAGGGCTTTTTGGGGTGCTGTCCTTACAGCAGAGATCAGATGAGTCCTTCAGGACTGTAGTGGACACTGAATACACTATCCTAGCTATCGATTTCCCTATTAAATCAGCAGCAGCACACTGTCCCTCCTCTCACTAAGAATGCTGCTTCAGAATGAATCTAAAATGGATGCTGTCCAGGAGGTGGGAGGGTCTGCTGCTGATTGGCTGGAATGTGTCTGCTGACTGTGAGGTACAGGGTCAAAGTTTACTCAATGATGACGAATAGGGGGCGGACCGAACATCGCATATGTTCGCCATCCGTGGCGAACGCGAACAAGCTATGTTCGCCAGCGAACTGTTCGGGACATCTCTATTCTTAAATTAACAGTCCAGTTGGAATTAGACCCCCCTCCTCTCCCCCTTTTCTATTAAATTAATTTAAATACACACATACACACTTCTTGTGGAAGGTTTCAAAGGTAAGCATCTTCTGCAGTGACATTTTCAGAGACAAGGAAATGACATTTCAAGCAGTCCTGATTCTCCCAATGATTTCAGTAGGGGTCTGTAGTATCTTATTAACCTCATTCAGGGAAAGAAATCACACAGGTGCTTGAAGATACAAGATGCTCCAATTAGACCCCAATCATAGGGTATGATTTTACCTGTTCGCTTACACTGTTTTTGTGACAGACATCTTGCTCCATTTTTTCTTACAGGATTTGCAATATTATTCATTTCAGTTATATTTTTTCTCTTCTTTGGAGGCAACCTTAGAAGCCAGCATGAGCAGAAAATACATTGCAAGTTTATTTAAAAAAAAAAAAATACCACTTTATTCAACCGTTTTAGGTGGAATAACCACTAAATGTGTATACAATTGGTTTAGAGTTTAAGCCTGCCTGCCCCAACATTTTGCCCATGTATCCAAATAAAGGTCTTAATTTAATATTTTCAAATAAACTTTTCAAATGATCTTTTTACAATAATAATAATTTTTAAAAATCCTTTTAAAGTTGTATAAATATATATATATATATATATATATATATATATATATATATATATATATTTTAAATTATTTGAAATGCTTATCCAAAATTATTAAATCAAAGCCAAAGTGTCTCAAGACTGGCAATCATTGGTCTCTCTGCCTTAGGTACATAGCATCTTTTCTCCCTTACTGTACAGGAGCCTTCAAGGCTCTCATTTACAGTGCACAGAATAGAGACTTCAGTAGGTAGAGTTAGGGATGTACACCTGCTTCTTGCAGCGTGGAAATCTGTATTGCCTGTAAGCAGAATATCTGAGCTTTTTTTTTTTATAGATAATGCCTTTCTAACTCTGTTTCTCTGATGTATTGCAAAACAAGGTATAGCTATTAATCTAGTCACCCCACCTCGATTTTATAATTTTTTGGCCACAAGTAAATTCAAGTTTTCTGCATACATTTTTATTTTCTACGTAACGTTTGTTAAAATATTTATATCTAAGCTGTGTATCCCCTGTGTAACGCCTTGCTTCCCAACTCCATTAATACATTAAAAGCCATTTGTTTTGCATTGGCAAGCACTGAAAAACGAAATGTAGTCCAAAATCCCTATTAACGTGTACTATTCCCTTTCCACTAGTCTTGATCTTCACACTACAGATAAAATAAACCGAATCTGCCAGGACTCCATTGGTCCCCAATTTGTTTTTGCACAAGGACTGTAAATGGCACCCATACCTCCCATCTTTAAAAGTGAAATGCGGTCTATTTAGGGCAGAATTCATGGATGCATCCAGCAGTCATTAAATTAGAAATCCACAGCTCTTTATTCTACAACCGGGCACCTCCATCTTAGCTACCTGTCAATCACTGCCAATAAAACTGTTCTTTGCATCTAATCATCAGCAGAGAAAAAGCAAAGCGACAAGACAAGAAATTAACTTATGTTTCTATTTCTCTTTGTTTGTCGTGTTTGCTTTGGCTTTGCCTTGTCTGAACTGGATTATGTGATTTTGATAAATTTAAAAGAAAACTGAGATTCACATAAAATGGTTAACACAACTAGAGGTAATTTGTAATGTTTAATTGAAAGGTGTAAATTCCAGAGAAGTCATAGTGCCTCTTTAAATGAATATTAAAATGTAAAGCAATGTTACTTTTTTTTTTTTTTTTAACGTTTTGGGTTATTTTGTGGGTTTGTTCTGAGACTGCTAATTAAATGGGTCATAGCATGCGAAGATTGTTCTAACAATCCTGTCAAAAATTTAAATGGTTTTAATACTCTCCAATCCCTTCCTCATATTTAAGGCAAGAGTGTAATAAACTGGAATATATTGTTAGCAATTTAAACATTTTTTCAATTTTAACTTTTTGTAAATAAATTTGCTCTATCAGTTTGCTGCAGCTAATTTTTCCTCTCAAAACATGTATGAATTTGTTCAATACAGTTTGTGTATGAAATTACAGATATAGGGTGTCCAACCTAACATAGCCCAAAGTCATACATTTTAGTATCTACATAACAGTGAATATATGTGTACTGTGAGGGGGAAAAGTATTTGATCTCCTGCTGATTCTGAATGTTTGCCCAATGACCAAGAATGATCAGTATATAATTTTAATGGTAGGTGTACAGTGAGAGACAGAACAAAAAAATAATGCAGAAAAACTGTCAAAAAAGTTATAAATTGATTTGCATGTCAATGAGTGAAATTGCACTTGTTGGCAATCACAGAGGTTTAGACGTTTCTTGTAGTTGGCCACCAGGTTTGCACACATCTCAGGATGGATTTTGTCCCACTCCTCTTTGCAGATCCTCTCCAAGTCATTAAGATTTTGAGGCTGATGTTTGGCAACTCGAATGTTCAGCTCCCTCCACAGATTTTCTATGGGATTAACCCATTAAGGACCAAACTTCTGTAATAAAAGAGAATCATGACATGTCACACATGTCATGTGTCCTTAAGGGGTTAAGGTCTGGAGACTGGCTAGGCCACTCCAGAGCAAATGTGCTTCTTCTTGAGCCACTCCTTTGTTGCCTTGGCTGTATGTTTTTTTTTGTTATTGTTATGCTGGAATACCCATCCATGACCCATTTTCAAAGCTCTCCCTGAGGGAAGGAAGTTCTTACTCATGATTTGACGGTACATGGCCCTGTCCATCGTCCTTTTGATGCTGTGCAGTTGTCCTGTTTCCTTTAGCAGAACCAGTGAAACTCCACAAGATGAGATCTTGCATGGAGCACCAGACCGAGAGAGACTGACAGTTATTTTGTGTTTCTTCCATTTGCGAATCATCGCACCATCTGTTGTCACCTTCTCCAAGCTGCTTGGTGATGGTCTTGTAGCCCATTCCAGCCTTGTGTAGGTCTACAATCTTGTCCCTGACATCCTTGGACAGCTCTTTGGTCTTGGCCATGGTGGAGAGTTTGAAATCTGATTGATTGCTTCTGTGGACAGGTGTCTTTTATACAGGTAACAAGCTGAGATTAGGAGCACTCCCTTTAAGAGAGTGCTCCTAATCTCAGTTTGTTACCTGTATAAAAGACATCTGGATGCCAGAAATCTTGCTGATTGATAGGGGATAAAATAATTATTTCACTCATTGACATGCAAATCAATTTATAACTTTTTTGACATGCGTTTTTCTGTATATTTGTTTTTGTTTTGTTATTCTGTCTCTCACTGTTAAAATACACCTACCATTAAAATTATAGACTGATCATTTATTTGTCAGTGGATAAACATTCAAAATCAGCAGGGGATCAAATACTATTTTCTCTCAATGTATATATATATATAAAACATTTTAAAAACATCTACTTGGAAAAAATTGCCAATTTTGGCCTATTGTGTTTTTTTACATTTAGTTCTCATAACCTTAAAATTCAGTGTTTAAATTTACCTTTTTGTTCTCTAAATATAAAAAGAATCCAAAACTTTATAACTTTAGGCAATAGTACACCAATTGGGAATAATTCTCCGCACTTCAATTTCGTAAGTAAAAACCCACAGATGTATTTGTTTTTTTTTCTTTTGTTCTGAATTTTTTATTGGAAGATTTTTTGATTGTGGGGAGTTTGTTGAAGGAGTTTTAGCAATACTTGTGCTCACTTAAAGCGACACTCATCATAACTAGTATAACTTATTGTAGTGCCCATGGGTGCATTCTGTAATAATTTGTTAAACCATTGTAAGGGACGTGCTCTTAGCACCCAAAGCTTGTCTTCTCTGCTTGTGATATAATAATGAATCTGAATGAGGAGATTTTGGATGCATGCTATTTTTTTGGTCACATTGTTTCAAAACAATTCGAAAAAGAAATATCAGGACCGCTAGCATAGAGTTCTAACACCATAGCTACTACAATAAGCTGTGGTGGCTATGATGACTGCAGTGTCCCTTTAAGGACATAAAACCGTATATAGTAAGCTATGTATGCACAGTTATTGCATATGCCTGGACTGCATGAATATTTTCTAGAACTATGTTTTGTATTCCCAGCATGCTCTCATTGCTGGTAGTTGTATTTAATGAGATCCATTTTTGCAATGATCTTTTTGTATAACCAAAAAACCAGAAATTGTCACATTCAGGTGAAATTCACAGAAAAAAACTTAAACGCAACTACTTCCTGAAACTGTCACTCCTACATGTTACACCCCCATCATGGCCGTGTGAACCTAATGCTGCTTGGTTTTGCAGGTTTTTATATCTATATACCGCATTATATAGTGTCCAACATGGTTTAACCAAAAAAAAAATTAAAAGAAAAGCATTGACATTGTTCACAATATGTTTTTATTGCTTGTTTTTATCAGAGTATAGAAAATGTTAAGACTTTTTCAAATGAATTCTTAACACACATTGTTTAAAAAAAAAAAAACTTACAAAAAACAGATTCCAACCAAAGCATTTTATACAGACTTGTGAAATTAGAAATGCATGGACATGCAATAAATACATTCACTTAAGGAAAAAAAAAAAATAAGTAGATAATGTACAAAAAAACACTGTCTGGTTTCTTGGTCATGTGCCTTAGCAAAGGGAGCTGTAATGTTTTTTAAATGTCTAGGTCATCAAAGGCTTGCATTTTGCTGAGCTGGGACTTGTGTGAGTAATGTGCTTGTAGGTATGTATAATTATTATCTGAATTTGATTATACACAAATCACACACCCACTGAGAAGCATTGCAGGGTGTTTCTGCTGAAGGGTAAAGATAAGACACATATGGGGTCCCGAAGCCCAACAGGCCATTAATGCATCATGCCATTGTCCCAGAGGGGTGAGCAATACACAGCTAAAGGTTTTTAAAGGGACATATGAGTGAACTGCATTTACCAACATACTGAATCTAGTGTGACTTGTAGTCCATTATATCTGGAGTGCAGCTGTGATAGTTTGTATTAACTCTGTGAGTACCAGAAGTTAGACTCACCTCTTGCATTCAAAAAGTTAATAACATAGTATTGTGATGTTATACTAGGGGGGAGATGTAATTTTTGTTGATCAAGCAGCAGATTGCATATTACTTTACTTACAAGTACAAATTTTGACAAAATCCATCTGGCTTGAAGTCTGCTAGGAAGGCAAACTGGCTACTCCCTGTTTATGTTATTAATTAATGGCATATGAATGCAGCTGTATACATTAATAATGATGGAAGGATACATTTGTTACTCATTTTAGGGGTACCTAAGTCCCCATTATGTGGTTGTTACACAGATGGTCAATAGACTAGCTGTTGCTAGTTAGGGTTATCATTATTTTACACAGATGTTAAATCTACATGCTTATGGGCTGTACATGAAAAGTGCTGCTGTGTGCTAGGCATCACATGCTGCACTATATACATGAAATCACTGATGAATCCTAACACAATCCCTTGGTCAGTATATTATCACCATGACTTGTCATAATTCTGGGTAGCATTTTTCATGTACTATAAGTCAGTAGTTGTGTGTTCTGGAAAACATCTGGCAAGTCTACTTCTAGCTAATTGTCTGTAGCCCAAGATCATCTGTGTCCCTCTACCAGACTTTATTGAATGACTATAATTGACAACTTAATTAGATCGATTTCGTTATGTCCAGTTCTGGGACAATGAAGCACAATGATCTGGATATGAAATGGAGTGATGGGTGTTTTAGAATTTGAGTCTCTGGCGTTTGACTAGATTGCTTTACAAATAGATTAGACGCTGCAAAAGTGACTGAACACACAGACCCTGAAATGATGAAGATAAGGCACTAATATGATTTCAAATGTAAACCCACTTACTCTGTCTAAACAATCCATCACTTAAAGTGCAGGGTGTGGAGCACACATTAAGGTGGATGGTAACCGTGTACAGAGTTATTCAGTGGGGATGGGCTTCACCCAACATATTTAAGCAATAGATCCCCTTTTCCTCTCCACCTTCATCCATTGGGAACTTCTGCTAAACTCCCAGAAAGCCATTTATGCTGTGTAGGCTCAGACCAGGGGAGGTGGGAAAGGTTGTTTTTTTTCTTTTTGCAGGATATATCTTCCCCCTTCATCCAGTACAGAGTTCCCTGAAGCTATAAAACTGTTCTGCACCTGGCAATCTGTGGCTGCAATTAGCTGTGAAATGTGAGCCTAGTGATTGCTTCAAGAGCTCTCTCATTGGGACCAATGCGGGCATCCTTAGAGCCCCAGAAACATCCTGCACCTGCAAATCAGGGGCAGCTGGCTGCACACCTCCCCAAGCCTGCTAGCTTCAGCCATGACCCCTCAGGTCCTTGCAGGATTGCAACTCCTATTACTCACAGACAGTAAGCCACCAAGAGCTGAATTGTATTTATTTCGCCAAAATGTGAATTTTTCTTTTAAAATTTGGCTACATTGGACTAGAATTTGCAATTCTCTTCACCATTTCCCTTTCAGACAATTAATCCCTTGCTGTTAATTTTGTTAATCAAAACGAATTGTTACATTGGTGCTTATTCCCCTCGCTGCTGAAGGCCAGTCTGCATGGTCAGTTCGTTTGAGAAGTTCTTAAAGGACAAATATCTTGGCTGAAGATGTCTTTAGACAGGGAGAAGAAACAGCTGGCATGTTTGTTTGGTGACATATATGGGTTTATTTACATGGATTTCAAATCAACAGAAGAAATTCCTGAATCAAACTCCGGTAATGGGTGGAAGGGGAGGAGGGGGTCCTCTAAGTGAGCCAATTCGTTGGGGCTTTATTCTGAATTGTGTTTCCTGGGAAGATTTGGATAGCATCCAGGTGCAAATTCCAACCAACACTTAGTGGGGATAGTTTTTAACATAAATAGTTTCCCAGTTACTATTTTTGGGGTGCGGCTTCCTGTGGCCAGAGCCTTGTACATTTCCCCCTCACGTCTAAGCCTTTTGTGCAACAGGCAAAAAAAAAAAAAAAAAATACAAATTACACACACACTTAAACCTGGTGTAATATGGGACAACAGGCTCCCTATAATGAGACCACATGGAGTCCTTCAAGCTCCCATCTGAACAGCAGGCTTCTCGTTACAGGTCCCCACTGATCAGTCATTGGAGACTGGGGGATCCAGCTATGCAGTGAACCTTTAAGGGGAACATAGGGGATTTCTGACAATGCAGCCCACATCTGTACAGAGCACACGGTCATGTTCCAGCAAAGAATGAAGTGGTCAGTCCCTGGTCTCTAGAAACAGTTACATTCTATATACAATATTACAATACTGGCAAACTTCATTTCACAAATCTCACCCTATAGCGACAATACACTGCATTGAGCGATGCATACAGACAGTATGTACAGGTCATTGCTCTTTAAGTTATGCAAGGCTGGACTACAACCACTACTATCCATTGGGTGAAACTGTTGCCAGATTTGGTTACATACAACAACACTCGGGTACCAGGAGACAATAGAACTTTCTGTTAGTAATGACCCTCTGTTAACCTTTTCAGTGCTGTGATATGCCTTAGGTGAGACAGTGAAGTGGTGAGCTTGTTATAGTGGTATTGTTACCCCTAGCTAGGTAGGTTAGTTATCGCCTCGCATTTTAATCCACTAGCAGTGGAGTTTCGAGAATAAACGAAAAAGTTTAAATTAAAAGACTAAATCTGTCCACCTACGAAAGGCACATCACGTTCTTAGAAAATTAATAGTTTTTGGATGTCCAAATCTCGACTTATTTTTTTGGAATGGGTTTGAGGATGACTTTAGGTGATTACATAAATCCTTGCACTTCCCCAGCGTCCAAAGCCATAGCACATTAACCCTTTCACGTGGAATGTGTGTGTTTTTCTGGTATTGAGGAAGACCCAGGGCAGGCAGGTGATCTATGTAGTTTCAGGAGCTCTAACTCCATTGTCAAAGAAACAGATCAACAGTTTCCAACATTAACCTTTGAAACACCGCATCCCCAGCCAGCAGAGTCAATCTGTCCCCGAATAACGGGCGATGTACTAAGTTGACCCATTCTACCTCAACACCAACAGGCAGTGATCAGGTGGTGCTACATTCATTTTAACACTTCATGCTACATTGGGGTCTGGTCCTTAAGGGGTTAAGTTAACAAGGTTCTAACACAGATAGACCATTTTATCACAATAGCAAACAGAATTATTCACTAAATTGAAAAAGGGAATTTCAAATTTAAGGTCAAAATAGCCGAACCAGAAAATCCTCTTCCTGCTCAGCTACTTTGGCCTTAAATTTGAAATTCACTTTAAATTCTCACTTTAGTAAAAAACCCTGTTAAAGTCATGAGCCTTTTCTACTTGACCCCCTTTTCATGCACTCTCCCATGACGTATCAGTTTGCAAGTTTCCATCCCCCCCCCCCAGCTGAACATCCTCACTTTAGTAGAATCTGCTCTTTTTCAAAGATTTTTTTTCCATTGTTTGTCAAACAATACAGG
Organism: Pelobates fuscus; assembly: GCF_036172605.1. Lineage (NCBI taxonomy): Eukaryota > Metazoa > Chordata > Amphibia > Anura > Pelobatidae > Pelobates > Pelobates fuscus. The sequence continues at coordinate 84,028,882 of NC_086317.1, read as the reverse complement.
ACGTCCTGCTGATGCCAAGTCTTGGCTCAATCCTTTTCCTCTCTCGCCTCCTGCATCATGACATATGAGATGTGACATGGTGCAGCCTGATCCCAGCTAGTCCTAGAGAGGAGACAGGTCCTGTCAAAGCTTCACTTCCTCCAGCACAAGGGATAGTTAACCTCTGACACTCCAGATCTTACTCCCCAATAGTTCTTAGCATCCAGACAAACATAGGTAACCCCCCCCCCCCCCCAAAAAAAAATATATATATATATCTCAGCCCGCCATGAGGATCATGGGAAATGTAGTTCATGATAAACATCTGGAGTGCCAAGATCAGCTATCACTGATCATGGAAGATGCAGTCTACAAAACCTGGGCTGTCTATTCTCTCTAGGCCAGTTAGGTCATTATGTATCATCAGTGTAAGTGACGTTACAGGCTGCACGATGCCTGGGCAGATAATCTCAGAGATAAATAGAAAGGGTTCACCTGATACTTTCTCAAACCATTGGTCCGGTTAACAATTTACTAATCCCATTAGTCTGAATGAGACATTTAAACCCTTTTTTTTTTTTTTTTAAATAGATTCTTCAAATAGTGAAACATCCTTTGTCTGTCCCTTTATTTATGCCCTGTGTTCTCGAGGGATAGAACTGATGCCATTTTATGAATCTGGACTCCTAGATACCCCATGACAGTGCAACTATACCCTGAAGGGGCAAGACTGGCATCAGACTGGTTGGCAAAGGGTAAATTTCATTTCATAAAAGGTATTGCTATACTGCCATCTGTACAGCTACTGACATGATACCCACATCCCGGACTGAACGAGCATATTATCTTCCAATAAAATAATAGATCATAAAATTCGGAAGCAACTTTTTTGTTTTTGTTTTTTTGCACCCTTCCTGTCCTGTCACGTACTAAAGGGTTAACTATATACAATCAGCTGACTGACCACATTGTTGCAAACAAATCCTATGATGTTAGAGGATGTGGAACCGCAGTTTAACAGCCGACAGGGAATGTGTCATGGAACCTAAAGCACTCAATGTATTGATCTGGAATGTTGGATTGATATTGCAAACATTGGAAAGGTCTCAATGTAACATGGATTGTATGGGCTACATTCTCCTGGCTGGCTGAGCATTGTAGGAGCTGTGATTCACATAAGTATTAGCTAGATCTGTTCACATGTATAAATACAGCAATGGTAGGGGAGATAAAGCCTACTACTATAAAACACTGAGGACAGGACTTTCCAACTGATTTAAGACAGTTACCGGCAAACAAGGAGTTAGTGAAAAGGTTTAACCCAAAAGCTGCTGGTTTCTTTGGTTTTCAGATTATTAAAGTTACAGCTTCTATTTACATGTGTGTCTAAGCATAGAGTTTCTCGCCCTGCCAGTATGTCATTTACATCTCTCTGTCAGGCAAAGGGTTAAGCTTTCGTCTTCACAACCAAACCATGTACAGGAATGAACAGTGTAGGATTAGGCAACATTCAGCACTTCTGATGTTGTGGACTAGTCTCCCATAATGCTCGCACAGTATCTAGGGAGATGTAGTCCACAACATATAGGGTGCCACAATATTGCCTACCCCTGGGATAGAGCATTACCCATACCAGCATTATTAATATCTATCTCTCTCTCTCTCTCTCTCTCTCTCTCTCCCCTGTTTGTGCACCAACCTTGACTGGTGCACCATTTGGGATGAACCCTCTGGTTTCCCCTTGTTGCTGAACAAGGGTTTGGTTGTCTGGTTTATTTGGCACAATAATGTGGGGTATTGTGTTTAACCTGTTTAGTACAAGGCATGCACCCCTTTGGCACGAAAAGGATTAATAGCTAAAAACAGCTGATCAGCATTATTATGGTGAAATAAAGTTTGGTTTATTGCTGTGATAGTCTCACAGGCCCCAATCGGTTTCATTAATTAAGGCACTCACTCAGTGCTTGCAATACAGGCTGATTCATACAATAGAAACCATACACAGTGCAGACAACAGAAATCAGTATCACTGCCACCCTGATAGGGAGGTTCCTTGTAATTGCCCCCTGTTCTGGGAATATACACCCACAGCTGATCTGACATGGACATAATGAAGTACTTAACTCTCAGATCAGTGCATCATTTGCATTATTTTTGTCTCCCTCCTGCGGTAATATTTTTGTTAAATCTTACTAAGCCTCATGGGGGTTGTGGTTCCACAACAGCTGGAGATCCACACTGTGCCCAGCCCTGAGCTATGCCACTTAGTTTGTACTCAGTTTGGAAACAAGTCTCAAAATCTGCACATGATGCTTGAGACACTATATCTATATGACTGGCCTAACTTATGCCTCAGTCACTTTTATTGTGAAATGTGTCACTTGAAGTCTTCAAAGTTATCATTGAGAGGAGAAAGACAGATAGCTGTGCAAGGACTAGATCTTGGTTTGCAGTAAACATCTGTTGTATTGGATATTGATCATACACTTTGCCACTAGATATTAAATATGGATATTGTATGTTGGGCACGGACTCAAAGGGGTAATCCCAAATGAAGAAAAAGAAAAAAAAAAACCTTTCAGAACCCTTAATATTGCATAGTTATTATATTTGGTAAATACTGATTTCTGTGTCTCTGACAGTCCCCTCACACAACACATAACATGAAAAAATATTAAGGTATCAAAATAAATGTCCAGCCATATTTTTGGCACAGTTAAAGCAGCAACTCTCTCCAATACCTTGAAGCAGTGGTGAGGTTGGGTACATACTGAAGGGATACATGGACTCACTTCTCTCCTGTGGGGATAGTGAAGTAGAACGCTTGCACAAGTCCCTCAGAAAGTGCATTACCAAAGTGCGCTTCTCCTCATTGTCACACAGGTATCACAGATTAAAGCTGCCACTAAAAAGGTCTTTGGCTCTTGCATGGTTCAAGCTTCTCTACAGCCAAGGAAAAGTTCTGTAGAGCGAGCTCTTTGGTAATGTTTGATAATTGGTTTGTAGGTTCACATAGGCGTCTTATCATTTTTTACTTGATGGATCATTGTGCAACCAAAGTGTTCACACTCAAGGTGAGGAATACATTAAGGCGATGAGAACCTCTCTATGATTCTGCTGTCGTTGGCCAGATGTTGACTCTGGCTGAGGACTTCCACAGCTTTCTCCTGGCTCAGTCCTAAGTGCTCTGCTGTAAATTTGGCCAGAGGGTATAGGCTTTCTATGGTTTTAGGATCATTGAGGAAATGTGAGGTCTGGGATAGAATTTCTGCTGCTTTCTCTTGTTTTAAGCCAAGATGATCTGCAGTGAACTTGGCCATGGCATAGACGCTGTCAGAGAAGTCCAGCTTGGGTTTCCCATCTGGTCCAGTGGTGTGCATCTTCATGTGGCTGATGAGGTTCCTCTGCTGGGCAAACTTGCCCCCACACACCTGACACTCATATGGTTTCTCCCCTGAGTGGATCCTCATGTGCTCAGTTAAGCGGTACTGGCGAGTGAAGCGCATACCACAAGCATCACAGGCAAATGGCTTCAGTCCAAGGTGGCTCCTCATGTGTCTAGTCATAGTCCCTCTCTGGGTGAACTTCTTACCACAAATGCTACAGGGGTAAGGACGAGTGAGCCAGTGAGTCTTCTCATGTTGTCTCAGAGTGGCTGGGTCCTTGTAGGACTTGTCACAAGAGGAGCAGCGGTAAGGTCTGATGATGTCCCCCAAGCCCTGGCTGGACTTGTCCAAGAATGGCACAGGTGGGTCCATGCTCTCTTTGTGGTACAGGTCCTCTTCATTGTGAGCTTCCACATGAGCATTGAGTTGCTCTGAGCTGGGAAACCCTTTGCCACAGGGGATACAGACATACAGGTTGTCTCCAAAGCTCTCAGGCTCATAGCCTAGATGGTTACAGTGGTATCTCTCCATGTTGGCTGAAGGGGAGGGGTCTCCACTGCTTCCAGTCTCCTCACTTGTGCTTTTGTCATCATCTGGCTCATTGCTTTCAATGCTGGGGTACCTGGGCTGATGGGATAAGGGGGAGTTATCTCCCTTATCATCCCTTTCTAGGTCTTTCTCTCTGTCACTCTCATCCACATAGCTTCCCAGAGGCTCATGTTTCATCCAGCGGAACATCAGCTCCTGGGTGTCAGTCCTGCTGGGGGTGTCTTGGGTGACACTGGTTCTGAAGGGCTCAGGGTGTGATGCTGGTTGGTCACTACTGTCCAGCTTCTGGTAAGGATGGGTCTGGTCTTTATAGGAGCTGTGGTTGGTGAGAACACTGGCACTTACTGGTGGGCTGTCAGGTCTCCCAGATATGGTAGGCTCCCTGCTGTCACTTGCACTGAGTCCATCTGAGTGGTGTTGGGCAGAAGGTCTGTTTGGACTTTTTTTGGAGAGGTCAAGGCCACATAAAGGGGAGCAGTGCCTTTCAGGTGGGCAAAGTCCATGCTGATGCAGCTGATTGGCCTGAGATACAGAGGCATATAGCTCCCCACAGTGAGTGTTTATAGGGTTCACTGGCTCCACTGGTGGTAGGTCTACAGGTCTTGGAGTAGAGGTGAAACAGGACTGAATAACTGGAGTGGCAGCTCTCAGCCCTCTGGCCAGGCTTCCATAAGGAGAGTAGCCTGTGGTCCTTACATGGCAATATTTGCCATTCCTCTTGAGCTTCTTCTTACACAGAGAAACCAAGTCTGAGATCTGAAGATAGCTGGCAGCAGCCAACACAGCCCCAAACAGTTGCTCACTTGTTGGCTCCCCGTCTCCAAGTCTTCCTGTGTAGATGAAGTCTAGTATTATCCTGAAGATGCTGGGACTGACCATCTCATGGTCCAAGTTGATCAAGTTATCATGAACAACCAGTGACTTCAAGTAGACACTACTAGCAGCTAAAATGTTCTTGTGAGCCCTGAAGAGGGCATTTTGTACCACAATGATCACATCACAGAGGAAGCCTTTAGTCCTCTGGCTGTTGAGTTGAAGAAGGAGTTGTCTTGAATGACTTGGTACCTCCATAGCATCCAGCATCGTGTTCAGTTGTCCACCTTCAGAAACACAAATATGACACATTTAGATCTACATACAGATACTTGTATTCAAAAAAGACAATTAGAATGTCATTATAGAGGTATATGCAAGGCAGGGAAAAGCAGAGGTGTTTACCCATTAATAGGAGAGACCCCTCACAAACACATCACCCTATAATCTCATACATTTCTTTCTGTTGGTGGTATAATTCTCTTCAAAGTGAAATTGGTGTGAATTGTAAGAACATTTCACATTTTAGATCAAAATAGGGGACTCTGCAACTAAGCATTTTTTTTTTCTTCCAATTTGACTACTTTGGCATAAGATTAGCAAAATTTACATATATTTAGACAAAGTGCTGATTTGCTAAAAAAATTATCCAACTCCTCTATAAGTGACAACTAGGCTATTTAACCCTAAATTTTGCGGTTTCGTTTTCAATTCACTGTTTAATGCAGTGTCATAGGAAATGCCTTTTTAGTACTTTACGAGGTTTATTCACTAAACTCCAACTCATAGAAAACAAATTAAAATGGCAAAAAGCAGCCAAGCTGTGACACTAGCTGGGATGAAGAATTTTGCCATCAGAATTTGAATTTGCTACAATGAACTGTTTAGTAAATAAAGCCTTACAGAAATATCCAAAAGCCGTCATAAGAAATTCTTAAATCAAATCCTAGTACTTTTCCAAATATGTATTAATACAATAAATCCCCAATATATATTGATAATTCTTAGCTTGACACTTGCAATGGGGCCTTCTGGCTAATCCCTTCTCTAAATAATGAATATGGAGAGATACAGCAGATAAAACCTGCGCAATTTAATCAGAGTTAAAGCAGATGTATAACTTTCAATTCACTAGGATTTGCTGTTTAGTGGACAAAGCCCACTTGTCAGCACAGACAGCCCAATGCTAACACTAGCAGACAATACTAGGGAAATGACAAGCACACAGACCCTTGACATCTACATTCCCTGAGTTCCTGGAGCTGATCTGGAGACTCCTTGCTAGATATGACCCCTGAGTAGATACTGGGCAGAGGATTGAGAGAACCCTGTGCCACTGACTGCTTGTTCTATGCCTGGGTGTGGGTGCAAATGCCGTGGAATGAGGGAGGGGGGAATCAGTGACATATCCTAAGTGGGATCTAATTCTCTTGATTACTTCTCCCCAGCTGCAGATCTTGTTATCTAGTTCCCAGTCTTTGCAAAGTAAACACATCGCCTCCAGAACATAGCACACATAATTCAATCTCCACCTGGGAGATGGCTGGAGCCAGAATCCTTAGGACAGCAATGCGTAGCACAGGACCACAATCAATGGTAACACGCATTAAACAATCTATCCTGCATGGATACAATGTAACTTAAACTAACTTCCAAAACATATCTGTTGGCAGAGATGGGCACAAGGCAGATCCCATCCCTCCCCTGTAGTATAGAATAAGCCTTTACACCCGAACTCAGAATTGCCACTGGAAGCTCCACTGGGCCTGCAATGCAGTGCACTGAACCCCGTTTAACTCCTTAAGGACACATGACGTGTGACATGTCATGATTCCCTTTTATTCCAGAAGTTTGGTCCTTAAGGGGTTAAAGGGACTCTACCCACAAATTAGAGGATTTACAGTGAAATTAAATTAAGCATTTAATTTAAAAAAAAAAAACCAATGTGCAATTATTGTACCATTTCCTAGTAATAGAATTAATGCTATATCTCCGAGTATATAGAATTTGCACGAGTTTCCTTTTAATAAGCCCGCACAGCTGTCACCATTTGTGCTAAATGGAACCCAAATAAACACCTCAGTGGATGGTTCACATGTCAGTGATTAGGCTAATAATGTATATACAATTTCCTCCTCCGTCGGTAAAAAAAAAAAAAAAAAAAAAAAGCACTTTTCTTTTTTTTTTTTAAAACTTGCAAACTTAACTTTTTCATGTGATTGTGTAAAATACAAAACTAGACAATCTTACATTTAAAATTACAGCTATCACAGAATTCAGGGGAAAAAACTAAATTTCTAAAACTGATTTAAAAAAAAAAACCAAATTGTTTTTAGAAATAAAATAAATCTAAAAAAAACGTGCACACCTGCACATACATTCAAACCGCACTGCACATGTATACGCACACAGATAAAGGATGCGCTTAACCCGAATTACAGGCCAGTGGAAACAGAATGCAACTAAGAGCGAACCGTTGACAAACATCACCTATCAGACATGTGAGTTTTCACTATTGTAGCAATGCCCAGACTGATACAATCCATCCAGCAATCCATGCACCCTGGAATTGGGACACATCCTATGAGTGTACCTGCTTGAGGAGGGGTTCCATGATGGAGTAAAGGATATCTGCTGTGAGCCTGCGATAGTAACAGTTGAAATCCCCCACCCTTCTGTCTCATTGCATCGGCTGGCTTGTACCACCTTTCCCTGTATACATACAGCTTTTATTCTCCTCAAAGATGGGGCTGGGGGTGGCTAAAAACCCTTGTAGGCATTTTAAGAAAGTGACATCACTGCCTCAGCTTCCAGCTGCAAAACCCCATATCAGGAACCATCATTCAGACAGATACCCCCTCCCCCTCTTTTTTTTTTATCTCACTGACATGTGCCACCACCTTTTAGTCCAGTAACCTCCCCTCTGGACAGTGCGCCACCCAGCGGCCGCCCCACAGAGGTGTAACTTGTCAGAGGACAGACACCCATCAAACACATCAGTCAGACAGGTGTCACATTATAAAAAGAGGTTCAGAGAAAATAATATTCAGCCATTATTATATTAAATTATAACAATTCGTTTATAAAGTAGAAAAAAATGTTTTTATATTAAATAAGATTGGGGGGGATGTAAAGTAAAAAAAAAAAAAAAAACTCATTCCTTCAGTCTCACCTCCCTCCACTGAAAAACCTGGTAGGATATTAAGATATAATGAGGTGTTAAGTAGCTTAGGATGTTACAAGTGTTTCAAAGGGACCACTATTAAAATGAACAATTCCTGACCTTACACAGAACTAGACCGTGACCACATCCAAAGGGATATCCAGGCAAGATATGACCAGCTGAAAGCTCTAATTAGTGAAATCTCCTAATTCCTGTGATTTCCTTACAGGTAGCGAGATGAGGGCGATGTGTCAAACTGTTTCACTCCCAAGGACTCAGCCTGAAAGGGAGACACTGATTTATTTGAGACATGTTTACTGGATAAGATAAGATTTGATAAGGGAGAGAGTGGGCTTTTAGACAGTAAGGCTACCTGGTGTCTGATGACCGTAAGGATGTAAATCCTCAAAATTCTGCAGATCACACCTATGACTTTTATTTTTATTTTGTTTTATATTTAGATCTGAAACAATTTGTACTTTATTTAAAATGATTAGTAACTTCCATTAGTTAATTTAACTTGAGAGACAGAATGTTTCCTAAAATAACCAATTGTTTAGACAGGTGTCAAATATTAAGAGAATGATGTTCAGAAGGAAAAAAAAACAAAACCTTTATTCACCTATTTGGCCCCTTGGAAGTGTGACTTTAGATCGTTTCATTTTTTTTATTTTTTATTTTATTTATACTAAATAAATTAAGAAAAAAAATCCATAAAAACTAGAATTTTGACAGTGAATGAACAGTTCTGCTAAATAAAAATATATAAATACAAAACTTTTATTTTAACTCTAAAGTTATAACCAATGGGATTTTCTATTTTTAGAATCCCTTTTTCTACGAAAATAGTTTCAGCTTTGGGACCAACAAACAAGAAACACATTTTCAATAAAAGGAAATTATATATATATTTTAATATAGAAAGTTACAAGGTTTATGATTCGTTTCTTACAAAGCCACGGCACGATTTATTTTATATAAATTATAATTAGTTTAAACTAAAATTGGAAATTGTTATCGAACTAATAACATAATAGTAATTATCTCAATAAAATGAATTGCATGTATTTTGCAGCTATTAAATCAACACCTATAATTACTTGCATAATTAGCATAATGTCCCAGGCAAAGAGATTATAAATTAGATACAATTTTTTTTTTTAACTAAAAAAAAAAAGTATATCTCAATTATATTAATTTTATTTCTCGCCTAAAATTTGTTGCATGTTTAAATGACATGCTGTGATAAGAAGGAAGTAATCTATTGAAACAATCATTTTACAGCACACACCAATTAACCCCACAATCCAAGCAAGAATGCTAAATTGCCCATTTTTTAAATAATTATTTGTTTGGACAATGTCTGTTAACCTGTAGTCAGAGTAGGAATGACAGATCTAAACTGTGACCTTATCCTCTGAAGGTGATACAACTGAAAAATTGTCATGTTTCTCCAAGAAGATTTAAATATGTAAATCGTCCCTATAAAATAAAGATTAATTGAACATTAGAATTAGCTTCACCAATATCTCAAGCAACCAAGTGTATTGGTACATACTGCAACCCATGTGTGGCTCAATGTTTGACACAGAGACAGGGTCCTGGGATAATCTACAGGGGATTAGGGTTAAAAGGCTCAATTAACTCGTTCCATGCGATACAATGAAGGTTCCTTTTAGCAATAAAGGATTAAGGGCTGTAATGTAGCCCGGCTCTGTCTTATTAAAAGCAGCTGCTCAGCACTGGGGTGGGATTGGCCAAGTTCTCCTGAAGCAGTTACACACAGAAACTCATTGGAAAACACTTTTATTTTCTCCAAGACGGGAGGGAGAATTAGAACTAGGTAGGACCAAGCTTGGACCCGTGGATCATCTGTCAACAAACCAGGTAAAACCCAAGTGTCTGTACTCCCCGTATTTCAAGGTAATTCGAATCAGCCAGGTTATACCTGCAACACTGTAGCGGTTTAACCGTTTATATGATCTTACGATGGAGGTGTCTAAAAGCCCAATTTAAGAAAAAAAAAAAATCTAATCTTGACCCCCCATGTAGAGAAGTCGTAATAAATCTATTGTTCTAATATTTCTAAATACTCACTAAGTGTTCGCCTGGTATGTGTGGGGGTTCTATCCGAATTGGATCTGATGATAGATCTCTGATCACAGAGCTGCCTATACAAAACGTATTGATTAAAAACTTCCAGGTGATCTTTATTTAATTTGTGTCAGGCCAGGGATGTAATCTCATGACAGCACTGCCACAGATAATCTATTAAAACTTGGCACCTGATAATGATTTCAAAATCTATAAAAAATCTCAAAATTCGAGTTTAAACTATCGCACATTTTCCTAAACTAACTTTGTTGTTCGGTTCTCTCCGGACCCTTGTAACTGCTTCTACCTCACCCCTAAAGAACTCCCATTACCATCGCACTGCGCATAAACTAACAAAATCTCCGATTAGCAAATTGTATATCACGGACTGCCAATCCCAATACCCTCAGCCAGCCTTATAGCTAAACAAGAACTATAAGCCACAGCAGAGGAAATTTGGAATTCCTGTCCCAGCTGATTCTTCCCCCCCCCCTTCCTCTCCAGAGTGCCCATTCATTGGTTGCTACCAGCCCGTGTGCCCCTTGCCCCCCCAGAATGCCCCATTACCTGGGTACCCAGTGGTGTCCAAGCAGCTGATGTCTGTATGAGTGACCATCCCCAGCCTCTCACATTGAGCTCTGCTTCCAGCTGCCAACCTCCCATCCAGTGTGCCAACTCTGCATGGATCTTCTGCCAGCCCCCTCTCTCTCTCTCTCTCTCTCTTTTTTTTTATTTTTTATTAATTGCCAAAAAAAGGGCCCAGGCTCTTCCTCTGTTTAATACGTGCTGGGCCCAGCATCAGTTTCCTCTGCTTTTTATTTTAGCAATTTCCTCTGCTATTTTGGTGAGCTCAGGCAATGTTGGGGAGAGAAAGGGCTCTCTATGTGAGCCGAGGCTGTTAGCGCCCCATGTGATGTGTAGCTATATTAAACTACAAGGTAAAATCCAGGGCAGGAACTTCGACTGACCCCAACTTGAACTTCACACACATAGAAAACTTTTTCTTAAAGAGACAGCGGCCTCTGCTTTTTTTTTCCCCCAGCAGCTTTCAATTTAGTCCTTTCACATCAGGCTGGAGATGAGTGTCAGATTGGAAGCCTCTCCCTCCATCACTCAGTGTTGGGGAGGTACTATGGGGAGTCCCTGGGGACCTTCACTTATTTCTATATCTAGCTATCTGCAGGCATTTGTAACAAGGACAAAAATCCCATCTTGGGGAAAACACTGTGTGTAGTATATCTATAATAATAATCAGCAGTTCCATATACAATCTGTGTGCACACATAATACTATCTGTTTATTAATCTGGGGTTATTTACAGCAGTGTGACTGCCAATATGATGAGTGCTACCCGCCCACAGAGAGGGGTTGGCAGTCACTTATATGATGCATTTTATTAGATTTTATGTTGCCAACTACACGATCCATTTGGGTGTGAATACATTGCCTGTAGGTTCCTTGCTAGGAAGGCTGTGAGATGATCTGCATTGTTACAGCCCGGTGTGATCCGCACGGATTATCCTTTAATCACACCGAATGATACACTGTGTTTGTTTCGAAGATGATTCGATCGAATCCTGGGGGTTGCTCACTAGACAGCACATTCTGCTGCATTGGGAACCGAATTGTAAACTTTAGTTGATCATTTATTTGGAAGCATTGTCCAACTCGGGTATAGTCACAGCTTGGCTAATTTCAGGCTAAAGTTAGCGATTCGCTGTTTGGGGAATTCACCCCAAAGTAAATGCATATAACTTAATACAGATTTTTTTTTTTGTATTTGTTTATTCTTTACTAACTGAATTATGACTATCTTGTCATATTGGCACATCCACCCACACACAATAACTGAACTTGACCCTGTTTACTGTAAATGCCATGATTTTGAGGGGGGGAAATGAAATCATGACATATCAGATCACTATCACTACCCCTTCCTGTTTAACCAGCTTATACTATGGGCTTTGACGGCCTAAGCATTGGCATGTTAGATGCTTCTAAACAACATATCCCATGATGCTCCGAGTAAGGCAGCCTGAGCATTGTGGGATAGGTAGTCCAAAAACATCTGGCATGCCAGGCTCCGATTTGTGTAAAGAGATTTCAGCAAAGCCACTAACTCACACTGTACAATATAAAGTGACTTTTCTGGTTATACCCTGCCTCTTTACAGTTAACCCTTTGAGTGCCAGAGGGATGAGCCATGTCTGAGACCCTTTATCCTCTGGCAGTGAAATGGTTAAAGATGGTTTGTCAACACGCTAGACTTCTGACAAACCAAACCAATTGATACAACTCGTCTCTTCCTGTTTGGGTGTTCAAAGCCTTCCCAACCCCCAGCGCTGAAAGAGTTAACACCAGATTTCAGTATGCCATTCACGAGACCATGTATATTGGAGGTTTGTCACTCCCAGGCTGCGGCTGGCGGTGGTTAGAGTTAAAGTCCACAGTGACCTCAATGGCTGAAACTTTGTATAAATACCCCAATTCTACAGAACGTCATGTAGTCACTACAACGATCCTACATCACATATTCTGGGGTCATGTCATTCCTACACTTATAACCAACATTTCTCCTGTCAGTTCTTGGCTGTCACCCTGCCCACATGGGCTGCTGTCACCTGGCAGTACAATGCCCCCTCCTGCCCTTCCACTGTAAGGTGCAGCACCCTGGGTGTCCACAGACCGAAAGCTGCTAAAAGTTTAAAGATGCCTTACCTTGGGGGTCCTCTCTGAAACCCATTCCCCAATGGAGATGGTCCTAGGGCGATGTCCTCCTCCTGGTCAGTTTGTCTTGTTCCTCTCCTCCTGTCCCTGTGTGTGTCTCTATCTGCTGTCAAACTGCACAGGGCTATTCGGCTGCCTGGATCTTTACCCGCTATAATGCTGCCACCTAGTGGTCGCACCTCACGCTGTCAACTGCTCTTATCACACCCGGACAGGACAGCAAGCTCTGCTCTGTCTATCGGAATGAGTGTCAGAGTTGAGAAGGACCCCTTTTGTGTGAGGTGGTAAAGTAGAACTTTTCAGTCCCTCCCCTGATTTCTGCCCTCTGTAACTTTAAGCCTGTCCAGGCATTGGCTAATTTCTCACCAGCAGAGATCTGAGGCTGGGTATACAGCATCTCTTCCCACGTAACCCAAGCTGTCCCGCAGAGAACCCAACAGCGCAAGGGTTAAACAAATGCAATTTCCTCTCTGCTGACACATTCCTTCAAAATTAGGCGATCGAATATCAATTGTCCAACACTATACAAATAGATAATGCTTATTAAATGTGCACACGTGTGGGCATCTCTGCTTCCATCGCTCCCAAGAGCAGCACCTTATAGGAAAATTATCCCTGTTTCATTCTTTTTATTGTACAGATGCACTAACCCTGTTAGGAGTTAAATACTTTTTAGATAGGTGAATATAACTGTGCCATAGGTGATGATGATGACTTAAAAAAACAAAAAAAACAAAAAAAAGTGTTCAATTTTTATGCTCTCGGAACGTTCCAAATAGAATGTTGACACAAGTTTTGTTACAACGTTCCATTCCGATTTTCTATAAGGTTTTTTTTGGCCTTATGCCAGGGATGTATGTGCAGATTTTTTTTTTTTTTTACACAATCTATTGTTTCCTGGATACACTGTAATTTATTCTCAGATGAGAAAATAAAATGGCAGGTATATTAATATAATTGAAATTGAGATATGCATAAATTATTTTTTGCGTAACAAACTTGGTGTATGCAGCCTAGTGTCTATATGCGGGGCTCATATATTATTTTTTCGTTATATCATAATTGTTTGTACAATTTTCAGTTAGTTTGCATTATTTAAGCCATCTAAAATTGCATATATATATATTTTTATTTGTGGTGTTTTTTTGTTTTTTTTTATTTTAATTTTTTTTCCCGAAATGCTTTAAAAAAAAATAAAAAATTTGATAGGTGGTTCTGCCAAAAAACGATATGCTGTTGAAATATAAAAGATACTGTAAGGTTCCCTATATCGAATATAGCTAACAGAGGGGCCGTGGAAAAGCAAGATGTTCAGTGATTATGTTTTTGTTTAAAATAACTTTTTAACTAAACAGCAGGGAAATGAACAGAATGACTTCACACTGCACAGCAGAGGGGGAGAGAGGAAGAGAGATACAGGCGGGCCTTTTGGACAGACTCTGTAAAGTCTTCAAGTTGAATTCCAGCTGTTCATCTCTCCATTTTCCAAACCACACGGTGATTTGCCAACTTCATTTGTCAGATTATCCCAGCTCTGAATTACAGGGACAGGATGGGAGATCCAGCTTGCTGCAATTTAACTGCCTGACTTTTAATTAACTCAGAATTTGTATTCAATTAGGAGCCCTTAGAGGCAAGGAGGTGGGGGTACAGTCCAGGCTGAACTTGATATACCATCCCAGAGAGAGGGCCACATCTTTCAATGTAATAGCCAGTAAGTATAATATTAACTAATTAAAGATCATCAATAGACATTATGATCCATAAAAATGACCCTCCTAATACTGTGATAAAGGTAAAGTAAATTACAGACTGCTCTATCAGATATCCTAATTCATATTCGAGTTTAACCCAGCTCAGGTGTTGTGCCCTTCTTCAACATAATTACCGCCTTCTTTTTTTTTTTAAATACTTTATTTATGATAGAAGCGTTTGACATATACATAGTAAACAGTATACATTGCCACAGTTATGCTAGTACAGTCAGATTTCTTGGTATTAATACATTCCACGGTCTATCTCCATCATAATTGGCCTATTGTTCCGGTTTGTCAAGATACCTTTGTTTTGCTTTTTATTTTTATATAATGTAATATACAACTGTAACGATAGTGCTTAAACTAAGTAACCAAACTTCTCAACAGTGCTTATGGAAGCTAATGTATCCGTCTACCTCTCTGGTAGGGCTCACGGCACCTGTCTCCTCTACGGTTGCCGCTGAGTTGGGATAGGTCCCGTCCAATATTTATTCATGACGTTTGGAATTGGCTACCTGGTCAATTTTCCACCGGAAAAGCAACAGAGAGAAATGGGAAGAAATGGATATGAAGAAAAAGAGATATAAAAGTGTTAGAGGGGGTTCATCAGGCTGGAGAATGTCGGCGCCATGGTGTGTTGTGTATGGTCCCATGTTAATTGGGGCCTATCTTAGTGGGTTGGGCTGAGGTCGGTCGCATCCTATCTGTGCTGATGCTCACTTAGGTTAGATCGCTAGAAGTCCAGGGTTCCCATAGTTTCTCAAAGCGTGACATAGACCCTCTAACCCTAGCTGTTAAGCTGTCCATAAGGTACATCTTTTATGTTTGACAGAATGGTTCTTACAGGGGGTACTTCTACTTTCAGCCACGTTTGGGCTAACGCTCTCCTGGGAGCTAACGTCACTTTGTGTATTCGTTTTTGCTCTCTTTTTGTCTAGTTCTCTAGGGGTCTGTTAAGTAAGTACGTCCATGGGCTTAATTCTGGTGCTCTTTGAAAAATGTGCAATATCAAGTCATTTATCTCCTTCCAAAATCTTTGTACCTGAGGGCATTCCCACCACATATGAATGCACGTGCCTTTAAGGCCACATCCCCTCCAGCAATCGTCTGTAGGGGTTTTCCCTATTTGACGCAATTTAACTGGTGTGGTGTACCACCTGAATAGTGTCTTATAAGCTTATTCTTGGAGAGACACACATATGGATACTGAGGTGTTCGCCTCCCATATCTCCCTCCATTCTACTTCCTCCAGTACCTCCCCTAGTTCCCTCTCCCACGTATCCGTGTAGGTGAGTGTGCCCCATTCATCAGTTTCTGAGCTAATGTGTGCGTATAGCTTTGAGATAAGACCCGGTGGCATGCATTCGTTTAGGCACATGCTTTCAAAGAAAGACATGTGCCCTGTTGCTGATTGTTGTAGGTGTGGACGTTTCATAAAGTCTTTGAGTTGTAGGTATCGGAAGAAGTCAGTTGGGGTGAGGTGTGTCGCCTGTTGCAAGTGATCGGAGGTAACTAATGTGTTATCGTTGTACATATGGCATATCCTTTGGAGACCCGCTATTTCAAGGTTAGCAAAGTCTCTTGCTGTCATTCTGGGGGGGAAGGCTCTTTTTCTTAACAGTGGGGTGAGCGGTGATGGGACGGAGACTAGTTTAAATTTGTGGGCTGTGGCATCCCATATTCTGAGGGGGAATTTAGAATCGCTGGGCAGGTTGTGCGTAGGATGGGCCTATCCTCTTTTGGCACCCACATGTGGAATTGGGGTAGGTCTACATCTGTCAATAGGGACTCAAGATCTACCCATCTCCTTTCTTCTAGGGGGGCATGCCACATCCCCACCTGTGAGAGTTGGGTTGCTAGGTAATAAAAATGTGTGGCGGCCCAGACCCCTCTTTGTTTTTGTCTAAATAGGATATTTCTCGAAATCCTATGCCTATTTTGCCATATACATTTTCCTATTGCTTGTTGTAATGGTGCTAGGTTGGATTTAGTGATTGGGATGGGTAGGGCCTGGAAAAGGAACAGCACCCGGGGCAATATATTCATTTGTACCGCGTGTACGTGTCCTATCCAGGAGATGGGCTTATCTAGCCATTTTTCCAAATCTGTTGTGAGTGTCCTTATTAGTGGGGTGTAGTTTAGGGGATATAGTTTAGCCAGGTCGTCTGGCAAGTAAATCCCTAGGTACTTGATGTGTCCTTGTGCTATAGGCATGTTGTGGGCTGCTCGCACTGCCGCCGTGTCAGCCGCAGACATTCCCACTGGAAGGGCACTAGATTTTTCCAGGTTAACTTTATACCCTGAGAAGGTTCCATATTGTGTAAGGACCTCAGCGAGAGCGTCCATTGAATCCCTCGGCTCTGTGAGTGTCAGGAGGACGTCATCTGCCCTGCCTTCTAAATACACACACGCGCACACACACTCACTAACAGGCGCACTCACTCACAGACAGACTCACTTACACTCGCTCACTAACAGACGGGGGGGGAGAGGGGGGAGGTTCTCCCCAGTGGGGCTGTTGGGCGGGTGGCACTGGCGAGGGAGCACTGATTAGTGAGCTCTCTGCTCAGCTCCCTCGCGCGCTGCAGAGTGATGCCGGGAGCCGGAATATGATGTCATATTCTGGCTCCCGGCATCACTCTGTGGTGCGCGAGGGAGCTGAGCAGAGAGCTCAGGGGAAAGTGCTTCCTCGCCAGCGCCGCCGGATTTTTAGTTAGCCGCCAGGCTAACAAGACATTTGCCCTGGGCATTTGGGGGCGGCTTTTTGTGCTGCCCAAGGCAAATGCCTTTTTTACCTCGCGGCTAAGATGTCCCTGAATGCAACCCAGGCACACTGCCCATATGCCCAGTCGTTAATGGCTACCCATGGATCCATAGCTTTGCTTTCAGCTTGTCCCATGATCCTATGCCAGTACTGACTGTGTGTATCATGGGAACTGTAGTTGACAAACCTCTTGGAGGTAATGTTGGCCATTGCTATTGTTTTATAGTAAATATATAAACATATCAAAAGTATGTTTGTTTTTTTTAAAAAGGAAAAAGAGATACTCCAGGCAAAACCTTATTATTTTCTTAACTTTTGACTTAAAATAACTGTGTATTTTTGAATGCCTGATTTAGTATCCTATTTACAAAAGAATAATCCAGAAACCTATTCTAGCATTCTGCATTTTTACCCTGCTGCCTCCTGCCCCAAATCCCACATTTTAAAATACTTAATTGTTATTCGGTCCATTTATTTTATTTATTCTATTCTCCCTCTCGCAGGAGCTGGGGAAAAATACAGAGAAATCCTGTATAAAAAGTCTGAAACAGAGACTCTGGACTTCAGACTGGGCCAAAGGTTGACCTTCCAACAAGACAAAGACCCAAAGCACATAACCACTCTTTCATTGTATTAGTTATGTGACCATGCTGAATGTCATTGATTGGCCCAGACGGAGCCGGGACTTGAACTCAATCGAACATCTCTGGAGACCACTGAAAATGGCCAACCACCAATACAACCTGAGATAGATAAATGGCAGAAGCTATCCAAAGCGAGGCTATAACCACTGCAAAAAGTGCTTCAACAAAAAACAGGTCTAAATATTTTAAGGAACTGTATGGGCACCATTGAAATAATAACATTATGGTACCCAGAGACCCCTGGCATTTTCTTTCCTGAAGAGATTACCCCAAATGTTACTCTTGCACACCAGATCTCCCTGGTCCCAGCGCGATCCGGTTTGTTCAATACAGTTTCAGGAAGTGTGGAGAAACCGCAGATTGGCTTAAATCGGTAGCTTCCCATTCCTTTAATTTATTTATTTTTTTTATATATATTTTATACTGATATTAAAAATCTTTTTTTTTTTTTTAATGTATTTTATTTTTTGCTTTGTCTTGCTGAGGTATTGAGTGTAGATTGATTTGGGAGGGTGGGGGATTAAACAATTGCAGCATAATGTAAGTTGAAGCTGAAGACAGAGCTTGTTAGCAACAATCTGCATTGAGGTAGAGAGTTAAAAGAAAGGGATTGAAAGCAGAAATAAAATTGATGGAGATAGTGTCACCAGATTATTCCCTAAAATCAGAATTCTCATACATTTTACCATGACTGAAGCTAAGCGAGCTGAGCTGGCAAAAACCTCTCAAACTCAGCCGTACGTCATGCAGGCTTTAAGGCCTCAACAAATATATTTGAAATAACCCATATGAGGACCCACTTATATTAAAACAAGATTATAAGTGTTTACATAAACTTTCAATGTTTAAATGAAAAAATAGCAGTCTCTGGACATAGTAAAGTAAATATCATACAGTCCAGTTGCCATGTATGGTTCAGGGCAAGGCTGCTATCAGGCAATGACAACCATGACAGCTGTCATGGGCCTGGACTGCTCTGGGAGTTCCGGGCCCGGCATTCACTATGTGCACATATATAGAAATTATCGCTGTATGTGTCAACCCGCAGTTACCTGTATGCTGCAGAGAGGGCCAAGCACACTCCCGCGAGAGTTAAAGAGGATCAGCTGGAAAGTGAAGACAGAGTGTGCTGGTCCCACTCTGCAGTATACAGGTAGCCGGGGGCCTGCACCATGCCACCGGACCACCGGGAAATGCAATCTCCCTCCTCCCTGGCTACAGGTAAAAAGCAGGAAGTGAGGGAATGAAATAAAATGTATTAAAATAAATGTAACCCCCCCCTCCCACTGCTCCTATTTTGCACAACATTTACACACACTGCATCTAATACACACTCTGCTTACACTATACACACTTTGCATTCATTATACATCCACTGCACAAACACACACTCTGCATGCACTATACACACTACATCCACTGCACAAACACTCTGCATTCCCTATACACACTGAATCCATTACACACACACACACACCTCTACATACACTAAATATACCACATTCAGTACATACACTGCATCCATGTGGGCGGACACAGGATAGGTCCTGTGGTCTCAGACCTTGAGCAGTGTCAGGTACCCCAAAATTTCTCATGATGGCTCTGATTCAGAGTACTGCACACAAACCTAGGGGCTATAACAATCAGCTTCACGCTGATTGCGGCCGCCTAAATCGCCTTAGGGCAGTGTGACATGTCTCTGACCAAGGACCCGACACAGGAGGGGGCCCGATGGCATTAAGGGCAAACGGCGGGGCCCCCTCTTGTGTCGGGGCTCCTCCACTTAGTTTGCCTGGAGGGAGAGCCAGCCTCCAGTCTGCAGGTTACCACGTCAACGCTCTAACTGGAGTTTGCGAGATTTACAATGTGGTCTGCAGCTGCAGACCGAATAACCAGCCTACACACAGTCACCCCATTAACACCCTGCCACAGCACCCCTACACTCTCACAGCCCATCAGCCTCACAGCCATCCTTTCCTCTCCTTGCCCCCCACATACACCCTCTCTCAGCCCCCAATCCTGTCACTCCACACACACCTTGTCACAGTCATCCCCACCATGTCTCCCCTCACACACCCGGTCACCCCAACCCACATGCTATTATCCCCATACACACACTGACACCCACTCCATTCACTATCATCATCCCCCACACATTGTCACCCCTTCACTCAGCTCCACTCTCATTAACCCCTTTTAATCCTTTTACTCTCACCCCTTCCAAGCATACCAAACTTACCCACACACGCTTTGCCACATTTTCCCAATCATATGAATCCTCCAATCCTGCTAGACTCACCTTCTCTTGTACTGTCACACTCACCACTTCACCCTGTCACACTCGCCCTACGACATTAACTCCTCCAACTGTGCCACACTCGTCCCAAACCCTGTCACACTCACCCTGTCACATTAACCCCCTTAATCGTGTTACACTCCCTCCTCCAAACATAGCACATTCACCCAAAACCTGTGATACACCCCCCCCCCCAACTATGCCACAGTCACCCTGTCACATTAACCTCCTCCAATCCTGTCACCCTCCCTCTTCCAGCCATGTCACAACCCCCCATCATTCTCACCCTCCCTTATTCTGTCACACTCCCCCTCCCGCCCCCTCACCATGGCAAACTTACCCGGTCACACTCGCCAACTGAAGACATTCATTATTCGCGCACACACTTTCAGGCACATACACAGGTAGACAATGTCAGACAAACTCAGAAATACACACACCTGCACTTATGTATACACGACTGCCTGGCTATGTAACCATACCCTGCAATCGTTAAATTTATTACAAATTATTTTGTTAGCAAATTATGCCATAACTTCAGTCAGAGAGCTCACAATGCAGCGGCACAGGGATCTGCGACACTGAAAGTCTCTGAACACTGAATAGAGAGACAAGCTCTCTGTATACAGACTAGCTCTCTGTATTAAGCGCTGCAAGCCCATCCTTCAATATAACTACAGCACCTTATACACACATAATGAACCCCTATTTATTTTTACTTTGGGTGTTGGTGGGGGCCTCATGTTTGAGTTTCGCCTAAGGCCTCACAAAGTTTAGTGTCGCCACTGCCTACAAATGTATCAAAGAAGCTAGGAAAGGCAAGCTCCATTTATAAAATCCATGTTGATTCACTCTTCGATGGTTCATTGGCTAGATATTTCCTCGGCCTGGGTTCCACCAGTCTCCATGCCACTTCTCAGCATAGTGGTGAGTTTGCTGCTTTAGTCATTACCCAGACCCTCAACCATGGAACTGTGTTGTCTGTAATTTCCCCCCATCCAATAGGGCTGTTGGAATAGCAGGTGCTCCACTTCTCAAACAGCCCAGATACAAATGTGACTTGGTTCCATTGACAACGAATGGTGGGCGACAATTTGTTGGAAGTACAATTCCCTGACTGAGGCTCAATAAGGATTGCTCTCCCAGTTGATAATTGTTAACTGAGGTATCCATTTTTATTTTTTATTTTTTTGTCTTATCAAATTTTTATTGAGTGGTAAGTATACATAACATGTGGTAGTAGGGAACAATAGTCCTCTACTTAAATACATAGACTATAATACTGTTCAAACAAGCTGAGTTGCCACTCATATTTTCTGTAGTACAATACAAAAGAGTCAATATTTAACATGGCATCATGTGTCAGAAAATGATATGCTGGTGTAACCCATAACACTCACTGTTTACTTCCTTATCTCTGCATGTTAGACTCTAGCCCACATTCCTACATCACTGCATCTTCTCTCTGTGCCTCCCCTGGCCTACACCCAACTCCCAAGTTGTTGTTTTTGTTGTTGTTGTTTTTATTCTGGAAGTGCATACCCATCTGCGTAATGCTCTATCTTGTCCTCCTCTTATTTTCCATTTTCTCCTTAAGTATCAAAATCTCTGTATACCTACTTCCCTCAACCTCCACATTAACCCCTCTATGCTGTACTCCCCAAATTCTTTCATCTCATGCCCTGCACTCCGCGGTGTACACACAATCCATGGGGCCCCGGTGAAAAACTGATCAGTACCCCCCTCCTCCCTATTCCCCCCACAACCCCCCCCCCCCCCACCGACATACATACATACATACATACATACATATAGACACATGCATACAGACACACACACACACATACAGGCACAGAGGCAGACACACAGACAATCACACATATGTACAGGCACCCACACATACAGACAGACAGGCACACAGACAAACACACTCACACAAAATGTTTGTCACCCTCTTGTTTCCTACATTTTAGGTGCAGGAGGGTGACTTTCCCTGTGTCCAGTGGTGGCTCAGGTGGATGGGAATCAGAATACCCACTCTGACTCCCTGTTCTTCCTCCCGCGCGGGCTCTTTGTATGCTGGGAGGAGTGACAGTCACTTCCTCCCAGCTTTGTGTGATCTCATCACAGGGGGCCCGGTCGCGCTGTTAAAGCGCCCATTGCTAACCGGGCCCCTTTACAATCCATATCCATCAGGTGGCCCTGACGGCGTGGGCCACCCGATGGACCACTTGGACGGCGGCTCCAGCGGTTTGCCGTGCGGGCCAGGGCCGCAAAAGATGATGGCGGGTACCCAGTTGCAGGGGTTCACAGGGCGACCGGGCCCCCTGGAGTGATGGGCCCGGTCGCATCCGCGACCCCTGCGACTGCGGTATGTATGCCAGTGCCTGCACTCTATTCTCTCCATCCTTCTCCCACTAAATCTCATCCCAGACTCCATCCATATAAAACCCGCTCACACCTTCTGTCTCTATCTCTCCTTCTGCTTTTAGCAGCTGGTGATTTCTCTCCCAACCCAGGGCCCGTCATCTCCTCTACTCACACTAAGACAACCAGAAACCACACAAACCTCATCCCAATACCATGACATCTATCCCCATCTACCAATATTTAGTGTGCCCTCTGGAATGCCCACTCCTTCTTCAGAAGCAAAAAATAAAACCAACAGCCATACACAACCTCTTCATCTCAAATTGTTTCACACTTCTTGCACTCACTGAGACCTGGCTGTCCCCCACTGATACTGCTACTCTGGCTTCCTTATGCTATGATGGGCTACAATTCTCCCACACTCCCAGACCAAACAATTGTAAAGGAGGTGGTGCAGGCATCCTTCTCTCCACTCAATGTACCTTTTCAACCTATCCTCCCTACCCCTGCCCTATCTTTTACTTCCTTTTGAAGTTCACACTGTCCATCTATTTAAACCCAGAATTGACATCATTTATCGCTCCCACCCCCCCAGCCTGGTCATCCTAGGCAATTCATTGAACACTTTTCTTCATGGCTACCCCATTTCCTCTTCGCTAGCGCTCCTTCCCTCATTCTTGGGGACGTTAATATCCCAATCAACAACCCTTACTGCCCTGATGCCTCTTGTCTGCTCTCTATAACCTCCTCCATTGGACTCACATAGTGGTCTACTTCATCAACTCAGCAGGAACCACTCTTGACCTCCTCTTCACCAATCTCTGTACGACCTCTAATGTCTCCTACATTCCATTTCCTCTATCTGACCACCATCTGCTGTCCATTGACATCCGCATACCCAATATCCAAAGTACACCACCCTCACCACACAGTGCTGTATTTCCCACAGCTGAGCTCTAAGTTAGCTCTGGGCAATGTGAGTGTGGATTATTCCTGATATCTATCCACGCACCCTCTATACTTTGACATACTGCACTATTATCATTTTATGTTTTGTTTTCTTTGAGGTCAACTACATAAGAGACCATAACTACTACTTCTGTGTACGTGTGTGTGTATATATATATATATATATATATATCTCCACATCTGTATATATCTAGGGCGCGGTTTCCTCCCTTCTTCTCTTTTTTCACACTTATTTACGACAAGGTTGGGGTTCCTTGTATTGGTTACTGCTGCCATATCATCATTAAGTATATAGCGAGCTCCTAATTCACCCAAGTTCACACTTTGTACTTCCCACAAGGCTAACAAGGCATTTGCCTTGGGTGGCACTTTCTGGGGGGTGGAATTTGTTTCACCCTGGCAGATGCCCTGTTAGCCTATTTCAGGGGGGCCCCCTGTGGCTTTCAGAGGCTCAATTTGCGGGCGGGGGGTGTGAGGGAGCACTTTCCCCTGAGCTCTTCCTGCTTAGCTCCCTCGCGCCCAGCAGTGATGCCGGGTGCCGGAATATGACGTAACTCCGGCTCATGGCATCACTAAGTGGCACACGAGGGAGCTGAGCAGGAGGAATACAGCTCCCTCGCTGCTTCCACTGTGCCTCGGCCTGCCTGCACGCAGTCCAGCAGCTCAGGAGCAGACAGCCCAGCACTCCCACTGTACCCCAGGGAAGAATCCACTCCACGTCTCCCAAAGGAAGGGAGGCTGGTTGGATTAAAAAAAAACAAACAAAAAAAAAAACAATATTTATATACTTTGTGAGTGTGAAACAATGAGTGTGTGTGTTTGTAAGTGTGTGTGTGTGTGTGTGTGTCTGTCAGTGGATGTATGTCACTGTATGTGTATCTGAGAGTGTGTGCCTGTCAATTAATGTGTGTGTCTGTCAGTCAAACTGCATGTTTTTATTAAAGGGACACTGTAAGCACCCAGATCACGTCAGCTCATTGTACTGGCCTGGGTGCAAGCTCCCTATTGTACTTAATGCTGAAATGTAAAACATTGCAGTGCGAGAGAAACTGCAATGTTTACATTGCAGCACTAAGTCTGCCCACACTGGCTGTCTACCAGACAGCTTCCTGAATTGAAACGGACCTTTGGTCCGGTATCTAACGTTGGACGTCCTCACGCTCTGCATGAGGACACCAAGCGTCAGTTCATTCCCCATAGGAAAGCATTGATCCAATGCTTTCCTATGGGGAGGTCTAATGCGTGTGCGGCATTTGTTGTACATGCGCATTAGCACCTGCTCGTCGGAGGGGGCAGAACATAAGTAAATAAAGGGGATTTAACCCTTTATTTACCAGGGAGGGTGGAGGCAGAGTAGGGGCGGGGCAAATTTAGATTGGAGGGTACCCAAGTTTTGTCATGTCTAGGGCAGCACATAGCCAAAATTCACCACTGTCACCACATCAGTCTTGCAGAAACCTCCATTGTCTTGACCTACAGCAATTCTCCACCAACCTCGAAAGTCTCCTTTCACCCATCTCAAATCTCACCTGCCTTCACACTGCAACCTCCCTCTACAACTCTACTCTCTCCTCTCAACTAGACATCATGGCATCTCATAAACTTAAACACACTAAGCGCCCCCAATTACAACCCTGGCACACCAAGCTGACCTGATACCTCCAAAAATGTTCCAGAACTGCTGGAAAAAGTCTCACTCTGCATCTGACATCCTCCACTATACATTTATGCTGTGCTCCTACAGTCTGACTCTTCCCTCTTCAAAAGAAAACTACTTCAATACACTCATAACCACACTCTCTGCGAGTCCAAACAACTTGCTTTTACCTCTCCTCTTCGCCCTGTCATGCCTCCTCCTCCTACCAGCGTGACTTCCACAATCTTTGCAACTCACTTCACTGAGAAGATTTCTACAATCAGGGAAGAGATTTCTCATCTCTCTCCATCCACTGCCAACTTTCCCCCTAACCACACTCCCTCAACTGTCCTATGCTCATTTGCACCCACTACAGCAAAAGAGGTTTCTGCTCTGCTCTGTTCCTCCCACCCCACCACCTGTTCCCTCGATCCTATTCCCTCGTATCTCATACGCACTTTGTCTCCTTCTCTTGCTCTGCCTCTCACTAAATTTTCAAAAACATTTCGCGCATCCGACCCTATTCAAACGCCTGATACTGCAAAGGTGCTTGTCCTCTCTCGTCTTGACTACTGTAATCCGCTTCTCAGTGGTCTTAAATGTTCTCAATTTGCCCTGTTATAGTCTATAATGAATGCAGTGGCGAGACTCATCTTCCTGTATGCCCGCACTTCCCACGCCTCCTCCTTTGTCAGTTCCTACATTGGCTTCCCATAAGATATAGGACTCAATTTAATATCCTGACACTTGCTTACAAATGTCTATACAATGCTGTTCCGACCTACCTATCCTCACTAATACACAAATATGTCCCATCTAGCCCCCTACGCTCTGCCAGAGACCGACGTCTAACCTCTGTTTGTACTCCTACCTCTGATGCTCACCTTAACCCCTTAAGGACCAAACTTCTGGAATAAAAGGGAATCATGACGTGTCACACACGTCATGTGTCCTTAAGGGGTTAAGGACACATGACATGTGTGACATGTCATGATTCCCTTTTATTCCAGAAGTTTGGTCCTTAAGGGGTTAAAGACTTCTCTAGGGCTGCACCGTTTCTATAGTACGCACCCTTTAAATAAATACAATTATTGCTGGGGTTATGGCCTGATCTAGTCTCTTATCAGGTAAAATATGCTTTCCCAAACATAGGTGCAGACATGAGGATTCATTTACTAAACACTGAATTAGAAACAGATAACAGAATTTAAATGTGATTTGGAAATATTATCCAAACTGCTACTGTAAAGAACACATTTTAGCTTAAACTATTGTGAATTTTTATTTTTTTAAAATTTGAAATTAAGATGTATTATAATAGTTAACTATTTATTACTTCATTTTTTATCCCCTTCGCTATTTCTGCACTAACTGGTATGTGTGCCTAAATTTATTGTTTGTTCCTGAACACAAGTTTGTGCCCAACATTTTCATAATCCTAGCAGTTAAGGACATTGTTCAAATTGTAAAAAGTGTAGCAGCTGCATACATTAACCTTGATATTTCATGATTTTATTTATTTTCATTTTTTTTTATCTGTTGGTATGTCAGAGCTGAAAAAGTCTGAAAATATAGCAAAGACATTTTTAAATGAATTGTCAAAGGCACATCACGCAACTACCACACACAGATAAAACAAAGTCACCTTTTATTTAATATGTCAAGAGGAACTGTCCCAGATACAGACATATCTTGATACTTGTCTGGGCTTTCTGGACAGCAGTTCCAAACATTTTAAACCTGAAGAGACTCACACACAAGCTGGCCAGCAGAGTCTGCATAGCATCCTGTAAATGTATCTTCAAGAGCTGAAAATCTTCGATCCCATCACTTCATCCCAAACCCATGAAAACCTGCTACAGTTACATTATGCTTCATGATTCCATGGGACAGTCCTCACAAGTCTAGGACCACTGTCTATTAAAGTACCGGCCAGCCATAATCAAACTATGCAGAGTTCCTTATTCTTATTATTATGAATTAATTATTATTTTTTGTTTTGTGAATCTCTTTCTTTTTATTGTGATTTTCCAATGGTGTTGAAGAGAGGTATAATAAAAGGGAGTCGCAGGACCCAGTATGTTGCCTTCACTGTAGTCAAGACTCACAGGTCTCACAAATGTAGCAAGTTACCGTTCATCACTTTTCCTGATCAGGGCAGCATTTACTCACGGGTTAGACCTTCCCCTTATCCATCAGCCAGTCTTCCCCCCCACCCAATCCCCACTGTCTTTCACAGCAGTTTGGAAGGAGTCTGCTTAGGCGGGCCTAGAATTTTCTTTTATTTACCCGTGCCAATGATTTTGTAGCCCTGCCAGGGTTTAACCTCTAAGCCCTGGAGACCCAGCAAACGGCACATATGTTAGAGTTGCCAGCCTGGGTATGCCCTTTAGTGACCAGGGGTCTGACCCAATCTCTCCCTCAGGGGAGGACAGTGGTACACTGGATATATGAGGCTAAACCTCCTTCCCTGAAGACCCAGTAAACAGCACTTCCATAAAGTGACTACCTGGGTATGCTTGTTTTTTGTATACCACCATATCCGGGGTCTGTTTTAACCCCTTAAGGACACCGCTTCAAAAGCTTGTCTTACCCTTAAGGACACAAGCCATTTTTTATTGTTTTGCTGTTTGTGTTCAAACGCAATTTGCACCTCTGTCATTTATTGCACCAACACATATTATATACCATTTTTTAGAGGGCAAAAAAGGGCTTTAATTTGATGTCACATATACATAGATTCTCATTAATTCTAAAAAAAAAAAAAAAAAAAGCCAAAAAATGGGGGAAAAATAACAACACTTTTTTCCCCACTGTTTTGGCAATAGTAGCATGTGCATAATATGTCCAGCTTACGAAAAGTACTTCTAAATAAACTCATTTATGTGTATTGATTTATGGACTACATAATATGTGTAGGATTTAACCCCTTAAGGACCAAACTTCTGGAATAAAAGGGAATTATGACGTGTCAGACATGTCATGTGTCCTTAAGGGGTTAAAGGATCACTATAGGGTCAGGAACACAAACTTGTATGCCTGACCCTATAGTGTTAAAACCACCAGCTAGCCCCCCTGGGTCCCTCATGCCTCCACAAATGCAGCAAAATCTTACTGTATTCAAGCCTGAAGCTATAGATCTGCATGATGTTTGCCTCAGAAAAAACAAGCAGTCTGTTGACATCAGGGCCGGACTGGGCCACCGGGACACCGGGAAATTTCCCGGTGGGCCGGCCCACTAGGTGGCCGGTGCGCGGCCGCCTAGTGTGCACCAGCCCGGGCCGCAATTACAGGGTGACCGGCAGGAGGGGATGCGCTCCCCTCCTGCCGGTCACAGAATGTAGCGTGGCCGGGCAGGCAGACCGGGTAGGGGCAGTGGCACTGGGCCAGCCTCTTCTCCTGGGGGGCCCCCGAGGCTGGCCCTGCTTACACCCGGCGGGCAGTCAGGCTGGCCGGTGTGCGAGGGAGCACTCTCCCCTGAGTGCTTCCTCTTCAGCTCCCTCGCGCACCGCACTGATACCGGAGCCGGAAGATGATGTCATCTTCTGGCGCCGGTATCAGTACGCGGCGCGCGAGGGAGCTGAAGAGGAAGCACTCAGGGGAGAGTGCTCCCTCGCGCACCAGCCAGCCTGCCTGCCCGCCGGGTGACCGGCCCCCCAGGAGCCCAGCAGCACCACTGGACCCCAGGGAATCCCCTCAGCACTCCAAAAGGTAAGGAGGCTGGGGGGATTCAATTAAAAAAAAAAGTGTTAGTGTGTGTGTTTTGTAAGTGAGTGTGTATGTATGTCTGTCACTGAGTGTGTCTCTGTCAGTAAATGTGTGTGTCTGTTAGCTAGTGTGTATGCGTCTGTTCGTGAGAGTGTGTGTGTGTCTTCAGCACTTACCTTTCTCCAGCGCCGGACTCCCTTGGCGCTGGGGATCCCTCCGCCGCTCAGCTCCGAATGCGCATGCACGGCAAGAGCCGTGCGCGCATTCAAACCGCCCATAGGAAAGCATTACTCAATGCTTTCCTATGGACGTTCAGTGTCTTAGAATCGCGGAAGCTCCTCTAGCGGCTGTCAGTGAGACAGCCGCTAGAAGCTGGATTAACCCTCAGTGAAACATAGCAGTTTCTCTGAAACTGCTATGCTTTTAGCTGCAGGGTTAAAACTAGAGGGACCTGACACCCATACCACTTCATTGAGCTGATGTGATCTGGGTGTCTGTAGTGGTCCTTTAACCCCTTAAGGACATGTCATGATTCCCTTTTATTACAGAAGTTTGGTCCTTAAGGGGTTAAGTGTGTGTGCATCTGCATGCACTGGTGTACATACCGCGGTCGCAGGGGTTGCAACCCTGCAACCCCTGCGACCAGGTGCCCGCCGCCATGTGTTGTGGCCCCGGCCTGCACAGAGTAAGCGTGCGGGGGGGGTGGGCCAGGGATCAATTTTCACACCGGGGCCCCATAGGTCATGTGTACGCCACTGGGTAGGGGAGCTTCTGACAGGAACCTGCAAGCGAGAACGCTCCTCCCGCGAGCAGGCAGGTTGGAGCGTTGCTGTGCGTTACCATGGCAACGCTCCGACCTGCCTGCTGTTCTCGCGGGAGAAGAGCAAAGTCAGCCTGCAGCCAGAGGAGCTGCAGGCTGAACAGCACGCGCCACCACTGGACCACCAGGGATTGAAAAGTTCCCCCTCTCCCCTGGGACCTGACCAAAGGTAAAGGGGGAGGAGATTAAAAAAAGTATATTTTGAAAAAATATATCAATGCTATAACCCCCCCCATACACACACTACACTCCTCCACACACACAGAACCCCCCCACACACAGAACACCTTCACGCACACAGAACTCCTTCATGCACGCAGAACCCCTCCACACATAAAAAGCACCCCTTCACGCACACAGCACCCCTTCACGCACACAGCACCCCTCCATGCACAAACGATTTCTTTCATGTTTGAGTGATAGTTTTCAGTTTTTTTCCCGCTTCCATATCTGCGCACTATGCTGGCGCGATGCATTACTGGGCTGGTATGGAATTTTTTTCCAGGGCTGCTTTTCATTCCCAGTCCGGCCCTGGTTGACATCATCAGAAGTGTTAGCCTGATCCAATCACAATGCTTCCCTGAGACTGACAAAGAGGCAGATCAGGGGCAGAGCTAGCATGATTCAAACACAGCCCTGGCCAATCAGCATCTCCTCATAGAGATGGATTGAATCAATGAATCTCTATGAGGAAAGTTCAATGTCTGCATGCAGAGGGAGGAGATACTGAATGTTTGGATGCATTTTAGGCAGCCATGACCAAGGAAGGTTCTCCAACTCCATCTGAGGAGTGGCCAGTGAAGTTATCACTAGGCTGTAATGTAAACACTGCATGATTCTACTCACCAGAACAAATTCAATAAGCTGTAGTTGTTCTGGTGATTTAAGCTTATTTTGAAAGTTACAGGTGACAAAATACAAGGTCTAAAATAAAATTTCAATTTGCAACAATTTGTTATGGTATGTTTGTCTTGTAAGTTTAGTAGCCATCACAGAAAACAAAATTACCACACAAAAGTATATAAAGTAGACATCACAGACTACTTACCTTAGGTTATTTTAACACTTTTTACGTAGCCATTATATCGCCAAGCTCTGCTAAATATTGGAGTAAAATTGTGTTTTTTCACTATTTTGGCATATACACATATAACAACGTTTTTGTAATGTGTTTTCCATAAAGCTGGAGTGTGCTATTCCTGCATAGAACCCCATATTGTGTTCAGTTACATCTGCTGAGTATAACGATACCCCCATTGTATGCCTTTGGCACTATTCTGTGCAGCTACAATGCCATATAAGAGACAAGGCTATTTCAGTTTCTATAGTTAGAATTTTCATAGGTGGATTTGACGGGCCTGTGTCTCATTTTGGGGTATTATAGCAGTTTGACTATTCAAATAACTCCACAAAGGACTTCCATTTGATAAAGCAGAGGCTCCAGGGTATCGTATATGGCGTGTATTGTGCTTTAACCTGTCACCATTTGTATACCAATTTATGCCAATGTTTGTGGTGAGGGAATTTTTTTTTTTTTTACATACTAGTGTGTGTGTATGTGTGTGTATATATATATATATATATATATATATATATATACATCTCAAAGTACACTTATAATGAAATCCTATATATGTATAATATATTATAAAATGCATTGAGTAATGCTTTCCTGTGGGCGGTTTGAATGTTCGCGCAGTTCTTGCCGCGCATGCACATTTGGAGCTGACGTCGGCAGGGGGAGCCCGGAGCTGGATTAAGGTAAGTGGTTGAAGGGGTTTTAACTCCTTCAGCCCAGGGGGATTTGTTTTCCTGGCACTATAGTGCTTATTTAAGGGGTTAAAACTTCCCCCACTGGTGCTGATTAATGGCATATGGGGTGCCATGAGAGCCTATAGTTTAAAAGGTTTAAGCAGTCAGTTGTTCAGATCCCCATTTTCCACTGAAATCCATGACATATGCACCGTCGTTATTCGGCAGGTGCTACCTTAGCTTTACCTTAAATAAAACACTGACACCATTTATCCTGTTGGAGTATAATGTCCACAGCTTTATTAATTATTAAATATAAATAAATTAATATTTAGGGTCATTGTCCAACTGACATTATCTTATTATCCCCCCGCACAATACCCTTGACAATGACCCTATCGCTTGAACAATAATTAACATTCAAATAACATTTAACTTGTAACACACGGCCTACCAGAGAGGCCCCATAAGCATACTGTTAACTGTAGGGGTGTACCCAGACACCCCTACCCCCTAGGTTCGTAGCCACCAAAGAGCTTGAACCTACCAACACTCACTTCCATCTGGCCTACTCCAGCCTAGGCCTTGGCCTGTCCATTTCCAATTCCAGCCAAATCCTGACTTTAACACGCCCTGTTCCGCCATAGCACATGACTTGATCCCTTAAGGACATGTGCGCCCCCCACTACCCTGAAACAGGGCCAGGCTAATCCCTTCTTGAAAACCAAGATTGAGTAAATCACACCCTACATCGGACAAATGCACCCCATCTCTTCTAAAATAACCAGGTAACATTCCCTCCAGTTCCTAGTGCCATACCACGACGCCACCCAAACGCCGAATGAAGCTCGCCATAGCCCTGTTAACTTTAACGGGGCACCATTTCTGACCAAACCACCACCACGCCAGGGACCAGTTCCAGCAGACGATCCATGTCCCTCTTCATCCTCCTGACCAGTTCCCGTTGCGGTATCAGCCCCAGGTCATTTCCTCCCCCGTGCACCAATACTATGTCCGGTATGGACCCTCCCACCACCTTGCGAAACAACGTGCCACTAAGGCTTTGCCAACTAAAACAAACCATGAAATCGCCACTTCCTCCCGAAGAAAGCCCAGCTTTGTTCCACTTCTCCGAACTGCAGCCCTCTTCTGAGCCCAATAGACATACGAGTGCCCCAATATCCACACCTTCTAACCTGCAAAGAAAGAGACGTTAGTGCCAAAGTACCGGGCGTTCCGGACTCTACCGCATATACCACCGCCCCTGTTACACCAACCTGTCCGGTCTCACATATGATCGGAAACGTAAGGATTCCCACCTCCCTATACATTTGATCCTCTCATCTTTAGTCCCAACCGTGCTGCCTCCGTCGCGGCCCCAATATGAAACGAGTGCGTCCCGAACTGCCTGGGCTCCAAGCCTAGCTTCTTTACTCCTATTCGGAACACTCTTGCAAATTGAAAACGTGACAATGCCGAGCCATCCGCGTGCAAGAAGAAGCAACAGTTCCCCACCAGGTGTAATGCTAAGTACTCCGCTCCTCGCTCCACCGGGCACACCCCCGACCCCGGCAACTCAAACAATACAACCGAACAGCCTTTACCAAATATATGTCTTCGATCGGCGCAACCTGATCTGTACCCTGTCCCCGCGTACAGCCACGTCTTCAAGCTGTAACCCCCCGACACCCACCTTGTTTGCGCTAACCAACTCCCCAATCCTAAACGCCCCGAAAAAGGGCCACACAAATGCCCCCGCAAACAATGTTACCTCGAATGGGGAGCTGCAAATTCCTGGAAGCTCTCCCACCAGCTTACGCAATAACTCGAAGGACATTGGTCTCCTCGTATCCACCGATTTCTTCCCTCTCTTGAAACCCTTTACCGCTTGCCGGACCAAGAAATGCTTTGTGCTATCTACCCATCCATTGAACTTAAATAGAAAAGCCAAGGCGGACAGGTGTCTGTCAACCATGGCAGGCGATGCCTGCTTTGCAAACAAGCGGCAAAGCAACCATAATAACACATCCAAACGTTGTCCCTCCGAGAGGTCGCTACCAACCTGTACCGCCGTCTCATCCCACATTTTCCAAACCTTCACATATGAGGACCAGGTGCTCGGTGCCAGCGACTTCCTTATGCACTCCCCAAGCAAGCCGTCCCGAGCTGCCACATCACACCCAGGCACTCCTGCCCCTGCGTCCGCGCGTCCGGCGCTGCCTCCCGAAAACGTTCCCACTGAAAACGAGACAGCGAGTCAGCCACTACATTTTTGAACCCCGGGATGTGCCTAACCCTGAACATTATGTTGAATGACATACAACAAAGCACTAACTGTCACAGCAAACGCACTAGTGGTGGCGACGACACGGTCAAGCTGTTAATCACTTGCACCACTGCCATGTTATCGGAGTAAAATATCACTTTCTTATTTGCTAGCTCCGAACCCCATAACGCCACCGCCACTACGTCGGGAAAGAATTCCAAAAATGCCAAATTCCTTATTAGGGGGCTCGCCTTCCACGACTCCGGCCACGCCTCCGCACACCATTTACCCGCCAAGTAAGCCCCGAATCCAATGCTGCCAGACGCGTCCGTAAACAACTCCATAGCGTCCGATGACACCGCCGGTTCCCGAAAAAACACCTTCCCGTTAAAGCTGACCAAAAACTGCTCCCACACCCCCAAATCTTACTTCATGTCGACCGACACTCTAATGTAGTGAGACGGCCGCCGCACTCCGCTTGTCGCTTGGGCCAACCTTCTACAAAAAACCCTCCCCATGGGGATCACCCTGCAAGTGAAGTTAAGACTCCCTATGAACGACTGGAGCCCCCTCAATGTGACCTTTCTCGCTCTCCTGACCGAGTCTACCAACTGCCTTAGATTCCGCAGCTTGTCGCTGGGCAGCCTGCATTCCCCGCGTTCTGAATCAAGCTCAAGCCCCAGGAAGCTAAGGCACATGGTAGGGCCCACCGTCTTATCCTCCGCCAAAGGCACCCCGAAGGCATGTGCCCACCGGATACCGGGAAATTTCCCGGTGGGCCGCGGCACCTAGGGCTGGGCTGACAGCCCTATTCATCACTGGCCAGGCTCCTGTAATCCCGGCCGGCCTGAGCAGTGCGGCCGCACAGGGTCCCATTGGAGCAGCTCGCACATGGCCGGCCGGGATTGAAAAAAAAAAAAAGAGGGAAAAAATAAATAAATAAATAGATAAATATATATATATATATATATATATATATATATATATATATATATATATATATACATATTGCAGTGGGGGCGGAGTTTACGGCAGGCGGGGGCGGAACTAAGCGGCAGACGGGGCCCTGGTAATTGCAGCATTGGAAGCAGGAAGGAGTCCCTGCTTCCCCAACAAGCAGTCTCCAGGAGCTCAAAGCAGGAGGTAAGAAGCAGGTCAGTGTGTATGTGTTTGACTGTGTGACTGTCTGTGTGTGTGACTGTCTGTGTGTTTGACTGTCTGCCTGTGTGTGTGTGTGTGTGGCTGTCTGCCTGCCTTTGTGTGTGTGGATGTCTGCCTCTGTGTGTGTGTGGATGTCTTTTTGTGTGTGCATTTGCGAGTGAGTGAGCTTCAGTGTGTGTGTTTGTGTGTGTGTGTGTGTGCGCGCGCGCACATCTGCTAGTGAGTGAGCTTCTGTGTGTGTGTGCGCATCTGCTAGTGAGGGAGCTTCTGTGTGTGTGCCTGCTAGTGAGTTTGTGTTTGTGTTTGTGTGTGTGTGCCTGCTAGTGAATGAGCTTGTATGTGTGTTAGTGAGCTTGTCTGTAGGAAGCATGGGTGTGTCTGAGCCTGTCTGTATGGAGCATGTGTGTGCAGGGCCAGCCTTTGGGGTGTGCGAGCTGTGCGGCCGCACAGGGTGCCATGGCAACAGAGGTCCTGGGGCGGCCGACACAGCTCGCAGTCGGTCACAAAGAGGCCAGTCCAAGTTATCAGGGGAGAGGTGAGCCGTGGCCAGAATCCATTGCAGAATGAAGAGGTCTGGAGCGTGGAGGAGGAGGAGCATTGGGGCGCAACGTCCATGTGCTCCGCCTTCACAGGGAGCCGTGGCAGGATCTACTTGGTGCATGTGAGGTCGGTGGCCGGAGCTCTTAAATCAGCGACGTGGCGGAGTGGGAAGCTCAATCCAGGGAGCAGCAGCCATTAAAGGTCTGATAAAGGGGGGCAGGGGATTGATGGAAGGGGGGCAGGAATTGATGGAAGGGGGGCAGGAGACTGGTGAGGGGGGCAGGAGACTGGTGAGGGGGGCAGGGGACTGGTAAAGAGGGGGGCAGGGGATTGGCGAAGGGGGGCAGAGGATTGGTGAATGGGGCAGGGGACTAGTAAGAGGGGGCAGGGGATTGGTGAAGAGAGCAGGGGACTGGTAAAGAGGGGGGCAGAGGATTGGTGAATGGGGGCAGGGGACTAGTAAGGGGGGGCAGGGCATTGGTGAAGGAGGGCAGGGTCTGATGAAGGGGGGGTAGGGGACTGGTGAAGGAGGGCAGAGCATTGATGAGGGGTGCAGAGGATTGGTGAATGGGGGCAGGGGACTGGTAAGGGGGTCCAGGGGATTGATGAAGGGTGTCAAGGTCTGACGAAGGGGTGCAGAGGATTGATGAAGGGGGTCAGAGCATTGATGAAGGGATAGTTTTGGTGAAGAGGGTGGGGTTAGGTGAATAGGGGCAGGGGTTTTGGTGAAGGGGGGCAGGGTTTGTAGAAATGGGTGGAGGCGGCAGATTGTGTGCCTGAAATTGTCTAGAGGGGGCAAGAGACATGGGGTGAAGAAATGAGGGAGAGGGTATACATGATTTAACACTTAAATGGCAGAGAATTGAGCAGTGACATAGCAGGGACATGCTCTATACACCTAAACTGCTTCATTAAGATAACGTTGTTTTGATGAATATAGTGTCCCCTTAATGTACATTATTGTTACCAGCCTATCTAGTTATTTATTATTGTAATTGTTTGCACTTGCACGATCTGTAATTAAAACAAATGATTTCGTACAAATGTTTGTTTCCTCCTTGTGTATGTCTAGGTGACCGGAGGGGGAGGGGGGGGGGGGGGGGGGGGGGGGGAGTGTGTGATCGTGAGCTTGTCTGTAGTGAATGTGCGTGCCAATGGACTTGTCTGTAGGGAGAGTGTTTGTGCATCAGTGAGCTTGTCTGTAGTAAGCTTGTGTGTATATCAGAGTTTGTCTGTACTAAATTTGTGTGTGTACCAGTAACCTTATCTGTGTGTCATTGAGATTGTCTGTCAATGAGCCTATTTGTGTGCATCAGTAAGATTGTCTGCATGTGAGTATGCTTTACTGTATATATTTTGAATTAGAAAAATAAATACACCAATAATAAATATATATATATATATATATATATATATA
This sequence comes from Pelobates fuscus, assembly GCF_036172605.1. Classification (NCBI taxonomy): domain Eukaryota; kingdom Metazoa; phylum Chordata; class Amphibia; order Anura; family Pelobatidae; genus Pelobates; species Pelobates fuscus. The sequence continues at coordinate 83,992,071 of NC_086317.1, read as the reverse complement.
CGTGAGAGAGAGAGAGATATGTGTGTATGTATGTATGTATATATATATATATAACACACTACATAGCACAATGACATATGGGGCTGGCATAGATTTTTTTTCCGGGGCTGCTTCGTATCCCCAGTCCGGCCCTGGTGACTGCAGTGCACACTTGTATATATCATGGGTATAAAAGCCCAAGTCCACATTGACACTTGTTCCTATCAAGGTATGTGGCAATGATTGTGGTTACCTATGCATTTTATCACACAAGCAGGCTTCTTTCAGCGTGAGAAAGGTAACATATTGTTTGTTTATCTAAATCAACATGTGAGACCAAGATAGCCTCTCAGTATGTGCTGGTGTGAAGACACAGCCTCAGTATGTGTAACTGATTATCTCTGTATATGAGCTGGTGTGAACCACAGCCTCAGTATATGTGTCCTCTACATGCCCTTTGTATGGGTTACTGTAAAGACACAGCCTCAGTATGTGTCCACTATATGCTCTATGTATTATTGTACAGACACAGCCTCAGTATATGTGAATGATATTAAGACAAAGCCTCAAATATAATCTTTGTGTATGAGCTGTGGTGAAGACAACTTAAGTATATACTGTACGTCTAACATTTATCGGACTCCTATAATATGCGCTGGTGTGGAGACTGTGTCACTGTATACAGTAGGTGGTGTCTGTGTGATGTACTGTTAATATACAGCCTCGGTATAGGTGATTATCATTAGTATATCCTGATTACAAGATGGTGTTATTATACAACCCCAATATATGCACAGCCATCGTATACTTAGTATGTGCAACTGATATAGGATCTGTGTGAGCTGAAAAGTAATATAACCCAGTTATACCAAAACAAATGTACTTTGCACAGGGTATGTATCCATTACAAACTGGACTCTCTACTTTAGTTTTCGAACTGAAGAGGGTAAAAGACACATGATGCCTTTTACCTTTGCATTCGAGTTCTTCTCCAACACATGTTTCAGGATAAGCAATCAACCACTTTAGATGGACTGTAGGTGTTACTGAACCTGTCAGGGTGCCCTTCCCACTGCAGTGAACAAGTCCTGGTTTCCAAAATGGAGGCTGGTAATGTTCAATAACAGTTAATAGTTCTTTATGTGTGTACACACTATGCATATACATGGGGTTTGAATGTTGCATTTTAAAGGGACACTCCAGGCACCCAGACCACTTCTGCCCATTGGAGTGGTCTGGGTGCCAACTCCCATCACCCTTAACCCTGCAACTGTAATTATAGCAGTTTTTATAAACTGCAATAATTACCTTGCAGGGTTAAGTCCTCCTCTAGTGGTCGTCTATCAGACAGTCACTAGAGGGACTTCCGGCTTCTAAGAACACAAAAAGTGTTTTAAACGATGCTGGACATCCTCACGCTATGCATGAGGACCTCCAGCGTCGCCGGAATCCCCATAGAAAAGCATTGAATAATGCTTTCCTATGGGGAGGTCTAATGCGCGCGGCCATTGCGCTACCCCCTGAAAATGACCTATTGATACTTCCCACAAAACCACAAACCTCCGCTCCATCAAACCCCATGAGGCTGCTCCTTATGGGTCCGCCCAACTGACAGGTACCATCTCATCATTGATAAAGACAATTATTTTTTCTAAGTTTGATGGCACTGTTTAACCCCTTAAGGACACATGCCATGTGTGACATGTCATAATTCCCTTTTATTCCAGAAGTTTGGTCCTTAAGGGGTTAACCTTTGTATATCTTGCTGATTGCGGTTAACAGCTGGGGCTTTTTATTGGCTCCCGTGAACAGTTAACTCTGAAGCAATTATCTTGTGCCCTGCAGGTTTTAGAATTAAAACCATATACATAACAAATCACATATAAGTATAATTGTAATAATAAACACAACAGACAAACTATTATTTAGTTTAGAAACACACTGTAACAATAACTTAACTCACTTTGAAAACCAGGTAACTTGTAACCGAAAAACTTTGTCAAACTTATGGGAAAGCATTGGATCGGCTAAAAATCTGCAATTTTGATTATGTCACCAAAGGGACGGGACCAGCATCGGCAGACTTGTGGAGAGCTGAAAATAAGGTGAGTTTTAACCCATTCTGAGGGGGACTAAGGGGGGCTTTTCACTTTGGGATCAGGAATACATGTTTGCGTTCCTGACCCTATAGTGATCCTTTAAACATATCAAAAACCACCCCACAATGGAATAGGCAGTAAAAGACCATGACAAAAATAAAAAATAGGAAGGGAGGGCAGGGAAGCAGCTGCAGCACAAAATTGCAGGCACCCAGTTCATTATTGGTTCCGTTGGCACTGCGCGGTTACCTCAGGACAGCTTATATAGTAGGTTTTTTTCTCCTGCCGAAAAATATCCTCGCGAACAAGCGCTACAATCGGAACACTTACTGCGTGGACACTTAGAATAACAGCTGATTGCGAGGGCATCGCTCCTGGCGCCAAAGCCGAAGAACTCGCTACGCTGAGTGAGCACGTGCAGCTCACAGCACCATTAACTCCTTCAACACCACAGTGCACATGAGCACATGGTCATTTGACCATGCGCTGTCCTGACTGTTTTCATTGGTATGCTTTACTTTGTCAAATTAAATCTAACTTGGATTTAAAAGTTACGAATACTTGATGTTTGTTTCACCAGGTCACAACTTTACCTGACTTTAAAGGAACACAATAGTGTCAGGAATACAAATCTGTATTTCTGACACTATAGCTCTAAGATCTCTATTTTTATTGCAGCGCCTTTTTATTCCGGTGCCTAGCGGTTCTGGTCACAGTTGGACCAGAAAAGGCAGTGTTTACATTAAAAAAGCGTTTAGGAACAGGCTATAGACAGCAGAAAAATTACACTAAGCTGTAGTTGTTCTGGTGACTTTAGTGTCCCTTTCATTTCTGAAAGCTTCTACTCTGCAAATTCCCTACTCTGGTCTGTTTTATAAAATTTAATTCAGATTTTAATGTGTGACATGTCATGATTCCCTTTTATTCCAGAAGTTTGGTCCTTAAGGGGTTAAAGTATTTCACCAAACAATATTACCAACCAACACTGGCCACAAAACGTGGCCTTCCACCAGGGCCGGCACCAGAAATTTTGGGGCCCCTAACTCAGCTCAGGGTCTGGGCCCACTGGGGCCCGCCTTCAATCCCGCCCACAGGGTCCGCCTCCAAATCCCGCCCACAGGAATACACACAGACACAAAAACACACACTGATACAAAAGGACACACACACACAAATATACATACTAACAGACACACATACTGAAACAGAAATACACGCATATAGGCATACGTACTGACACACACATACTGAGACATACACACAGGCATACATAGTGACACACATACTAACATACATACAGACACACATGCATGAGAACTTACACATACATACACACACCAACATTACATACATACACACAGACATACATTCATACATACTGACATACACACAGACAAACAGACATTCTGACATACACACATACATTCTGACATACATACAGACATTCTGACATACATACAGACATACATACAGACACACATGCATGAGAACTTACACATACAGACACACAGACATACGTTCATTCATACTGGCATACTGACATACACACAGACATACTGACATACACACAGACATACTGACATACACACAGACATTCTGACATACACACAGACATTCTGACATACACACAGACATTCTGACATACACACAGACATTCTGACAGACAGACATTCTGACAGACAGACATTCTGACAGACAGACAGACATTCTGACAGACAGACAGACATTCTGACAGACAGACAGACATTCTGACAGACAGACAGACATTCTGACATACACACAGACATTCTGACATACACACAGACATTCTGACATACACACTGACATACACACAGACATACAGACATTCTGACATACACACAGACATACAGACATTCTGACATACACACAGACATACAGACATTCTGACATACACACAGACATACAGACATTCTGACATACACACAGACATACAGACATTCTGACATACACACAGACATACAGACATTCTGACATACACACAGACATACAGACATTCTGACATACACACAGACATACAGACATTCTGACATACACACAGACATACAGACATTCTGACATACACACAGACATACAGACATACAGACATTCTGACATACACACAGACATACAGACATACAGACATTCTGACATACACACAGACATACAGACATTCTGACAGACAGACAGACAGACATTCTGACATACACACAGACATTCTGACATACACACAGACATTCTGACATACACACAGACATTCTGACATACACACAGACATACACACAGACATTCTGACATACACACAGACATTCTGACATACACACAGACATACACACAGACATTCTGACATACACACAGACATTCTGACATACACACAGACATACAGACATTCTGACATACACACTGACATACACACAGACATACAGACATTCTGACATACACACAGACATACAGACATACACACAGACATACACACAGACATACAGACATTCTGACATACACACAGACATTCTGACATACACACAGACATACAGACATACACACAGACATACAGACATACACACAGACATACACACAGACATACAGACATTCTGACATACACACAGACATACAGACATTCTGACATACACACAGACATACAGACATTCTGACATACACACAGACATACAGACATTCTGACATACACACAGACATACAGACATTCTGACATACACACAGACATACAGACATTCTGACATACACACAGACATACAGACATTCTGACATACACACAGACATACAGACATTCTGACATACACACAGACATACAGACATTCTGACATAGATACATACACAAACACAGCTAATTTTTCTTACCTTTTTTTGCAGGTGGAAAGCTGTGGCTGATGGGAGTCGGCGTGGCTCCAGCGGCGGTTGTCTTTCTTCCCTGACGGCCACTTCCTCCCAGCAGTACTATGCGGCTGAGATTTTTTTAAAGGGCCCCGGTCGCGCTATTGCACGGCCGCAGCGCTGACCGGTCCCCTGAAGATACAGGGCCCATCGGGTGGCCCTAAGTGAGTGGGCCACCCGATGGGCCCCATTAGCGTGCGCTACACATGGGGCCCGGGCGTGGCATACATACATATATACACACAGACATACTGACATACACACAGACATTCTGACATACACACAGACATTCTGACATACATACAGACATACAGACATACTGACATACATACACACAGACATACACACAGACATACAGACATACACACAGACATACAGACATACACACAGACATACAGACATACACACAGACATACAGACATTCTGACATACACACAGACATACAGACATTCTGACATACACACAGACATACAGACATTCTGACATACACACAGACATACAGACATTCTGACATACACAGACATACAGACATTCTGACATACACAGACATACAGACATTCTGACATACACAGACATACAGACATTCTGACATACACACAGACATACAGACATTCTGACATACACACAGACATACAGACATTCTGACATAGATACATACACAAACACAGCTAATTTTTCTTACCTTTTTTTGCAGGTGGAAAGCTGTGGCTGATGGGAGTCGGCGTGGCTCCAGCGGCGGTTGTCTTTCTTCCCTGACGGCCACTTCCTCCCAGCAGTACTATGCGGCTGAGATTTTTTTAAAGGGGCCCGGTCGCGCTATTGCACGGCCGCAGCGCTGACCGGGCCCCTGAAGATACAGGGCCCATCGGGTGGCCCTAAGTGAGTGGGCCACCCGATGGGCCCCATTAGCGTGCGCTACACATGGGGCCCGGGCGTGGCATACATACATATATACACACAGACATACTGACATACACACAGACATACTGACATACACACAGACATACTGACATACACACAGACATTCTGACATACATACAGACATACAGACATACTGACATACATACACACAGACATACACACAGACATACTGATATAAATACTGACATACATACACACAGACATTCTGACATACATACAGACATTCTGACATACATACAGACATTCTGACATACACACAGACATTCTGACATACACACAGACATTCTGACATACACACAGACATTCTGACATACACACAGACATTCTGACATATACACACACAGACATTCTGACATACACACACAGACATTCTGACATACACACACAGACATTCTGACATACACACACAGACATTCTGACATACACACACAGACATTCTGACATACACACAGACATTCTGACATACACACAGACATTCTGACATACACACAGACATTCTGACATACACACAGACATACTGACATACACACAGACATACAGACAGACAGACATTCTGACATACACACAGACATACTGACATACACACTGACATACTGACATACATACAGACATACTGACTTACAGACATTCTGACATACACACAGACATTCTGACATACACACAGACATTCTGACATACACACAGACATACATACAGACAGACATTCTGACATACACACAGACATACAGACAGACAGACATTCTGACATACACACAGACATACTGACATACACACTGACATACTGACATACATACAGACATACTGACTTACAGACATTCTGACATACACACAGACATTCTGACATACACACAGACATTCTGACATACACACAGACATTCTGACATACACACAGACATACAGACAGACATTCTGACATACACACAGACATACAGACAGACATTCTGACATACACACAGACATACAGACAGACATTCTGACATACACACAGACATACAGACAGACATTCTGACATACACACAGACATACACACAGACATACACACAGACATACATACTGACATACTGACTTACATACAGACATACACACAGACATTCTGACATACACACAGACATTCTGACATACACACAGACTTTCTGACATACACACAGACATTCTGACATACACACAGACATTCTGACATACACACAGACATTCTGACATACACACAGACATACATACAGACAGACATTCTGACATACACACAGACATACAGACAGATATTCTGACATACACACAGACATACACACAGACATACATACTGACATACTGACTTACATACAGACATACACACAGACATTCTGACATACACACAGACATACAGACAGACATTCTGACATACACACAGACATACAGACAGACAGACATTCTGACATACACACAGACATACAGACAGACATTCTGACATACACACAGACATACAGACAGACATTCTGACATACACACAGACATACACACAGACATACATACTGACATACTGACTTACATACAGACATACACACAGACATACATACTGACATACTGACTTACATACAGACATACACACAGACATTCTGACATACACACAGACATACAGACAGACATTCTGACATACACACAGACATACAGACAGACATTCTGACATACACACAGACATACAGACAGACATTCTGACATACACACAGACATACATACTGACATACTGACTTACATACAGACATACACACAGACATTCTGACATACACACAGACATACAGACAGACATTCTGACATACACACAGACATACAGACAGACAGACATTCTGACATACACACAGACATACAGACAGACATTCTGACATACACACAGACATACACACAGACATTCTGACATACACACAGACATACACACAGACATACATACTGACATACTGACTTACATACAGACATACACACAGACATTCTGACATACACACAGACATACACACAGACATTCTGACATACACACAGACATACAGACAGACAGACATTCTGACATACACACAGACATACAGACAGACATTCTGACATACACACAGACATACAGACAGACATTCTGACATACACACAGACATACACACAGACATACATACTGACATACTGACTTACATACAGACATACAGACAGACATTCTGACATACACACAGACATACAGACAGACATTCTGACATACACACAGACATACAGACAGACATTCTGACATACACACAGACATACAGACAGACATTCTGACATAGATACATACTAACATACACAAACACAGCTAATTTTTCTTACCTTTTTTTGCAGGTGGAAAGCTGTGGCTGATGGGAGTCGGCGTGGCTCCAGCGGCGGTTGTCTTTCTTCCCTGACGGCCACTTCCTCCCAGCAGTACTTTGCGGGTGAGATTTTTTTAAAGGGGCCCGGTCGCGCTATTGCACGGCCGCAGCGCTGACCGGGCCCCTGAAGATACAGGGCCCATCGGGTGGCCCTAAGTGAGTGGGCCACCCGATGGGCCCCATTAGCGTGCGCTACACATGGGGCCCGGGCGTGGCATACATACATATATACACACAGACACACAGACATACTGACATACACACAGACACACTGACATACTGACATACACACAGACATACTGACATACACACAGACATACTGACATACACACAGACATACTGACATACACACAGACATACTGACATACATACAGACATACAGACATACTGATATTAATACTGACATACATACACACAGACATTCTGACATACATACAGACATTCTGACATACATACAGACATTCTGACATACATACAGACATTCTGACATACACACAGACATACTGACATACACACAGACATACAGACAGACATTCTGACATACACACAGACATTCTGACATACACACAGACATTCTGACATACACACAGACATTCTGACATACACACAGACATTCTGACATACACACAGACATTCTGACATACACACAGACATTCTGACATACACACTGACATACTGACATACATTCTGACATACTGACTTACATACAGACATACACACAGACATTCTGACATACACACAGACATACTGACATACACACAGACATACTGACATACACACAGACATTCTGACATACATACAGACATACAGACATACTGACATACATACACACAGACATACACACAGACATACTGATATAAATACTGACATACATACACACAGACATTCTGACATACATACAGACATTCTGACATACATACAGACATTCTGACATACATACAGACATTCTGACATACATACAGACATTCTGACATACACACAGACATTCTGACATACACACAGACATACTGACATACACACAGACATACACACAGACATTCTGACATACACACAGACATACAGACAGACAGACATTCTGACATACACACAGACATACTGACATACACACAGACATACAGACAGACATTCTGACATACACACAGACATACACACAGACATTCTGACATACACACAGACATACACACAGACATACACACAGACATACAGACAGACATTCTGACATACAGACATACAGACAGACATTCTGACATACAGACAGACATACAGACATTCTGACATACAGACAGACATTCTGACATACACACAGACATTCTGACAGACATTCTGACAGACATTCTGACAGACAGACAGACAGACAGACAGACATACACACAGACAGACTGACATACACACAGACATACACACAGACATTCTGACATACACACAGACATACACACAGACATTCTGACATACACACAGACATACACACAGACATTCTGACATACACACAGACATACAGACAGACATTCTGACATACACACAGACATACAGACAGACATTCTGACATACACACAGACATACAGACATAGATACATACTAACATACACAAACACAGCTAATTTTTCTTACCTTTTTTTGCAGGTGGAAAGCTGTGGCTGATGGGAGTCGGCGTGGCTCCAGCGGCGGTTGTCTTTCTTCCCTGACGGCCACTTCCTCCCAGCAGTACTATGCGGCTGAGATTTTTTTAAAGGGGCCTGGTCGCGCTAGTGCACGGCCGCAGCGCTGACCGGGCCCCTGAAGATACAGGGCCCATCGGGTGGCCCTAAGTGAGTGGGCCACCCGATGGGCCCCATTAGCGTGCGCTACACATGGGGGCTGGGCCCGTGACAACAGTTATGGTTGTCACCCCCTGATGGCGGCCCTACCTTCCACTAACACCATGCCAACCACTAGCCGGCCTTTGACTCATTGGGCACTTCCGTAAAAAAAACATGCCTTAATTTCACAGAGGCTAGGCAATTTCATTCACACCCTTAGGACTCCCCAGTCCAACCCACGATTGGCAAGGACAACCACCTGCCTGCTGTGACAAAAGGCATGTGAAAAAACAGCGTAAAACATGACCCAAAGCACAAGACAAAACTAAAGGGAGGGAGGTAAACAATTCCTAGCTGATTATAAAATGGCAGGGGGAAGGAAAGCACATCCCACCTTGCCAATCACCCACTGCTGACCACCCCTATCACTCTCTCCTACACCCACCCCCACCAACACTCACACATGCCCCTTGATCCACATAGATTTGCTTGCCTACCCAGGTTCTAATTCCTACCTGCCACTATAATTCTCCGGGATATTCCCAATATTTAAATATTGGGGGGTTGCTGACCAGCTTCCCATTTCCTTTTTATTTTTTATTCCTCCCTCCCCCCTAATTATAGAGTATGTACATTAATGAAAAACAATTATAGCAGTAAGAATAGAAGTCTGTAAGTTACTGACTGGGTTGTGTCTCAGGTATTTGTATGAAGTGACAACACTGGTGTTGTTTTGGGTTATTGTCATGGCTAATTTACAGCCACAGGCAGATTAAGTGGAGGGGTTTACTGGGGTGCAAGAAGAGGGGTTCTGACAAGAGGAGGGATGGGACAAAAGATGGGGAGAGGAAGCAGTAAGGTGGGGAGGAGGCGGGAACAAGAGGGAGAAGGGAGGAGAAAAGGTGGTTTGTAGTTATATCAGGACCTCGCTCCCACACTCACCTACCTCGCGCTCCCATGCCGTGTCGGAACGCGACCCCAGGCAGCGCGGTCGGCTCAACCACCCACACCGACTGCTCACGTTCATACGACCGCCACCTCTATTTGTGTGAACGCCACTCAAAAATACTGCAGGCAGAACTCGTACAGAGCCTTTTAAAGGTACAAGAGGTGGAGAGCAGGGTGGAACCTCAAAAGACAAGACCACCCACTTTCCCTATTCAAGCTGCACGCACCCTTCACTCAGTTGTACTGTGCTCCTGATTGTGTAAAGACCTTCAGAGACTATCCTGTTGTATCTTCTGCCAACTGCTAAACATGGTAGGGAACTGTGATGGTGTGCTGAGGCTTCTTGTTGGGCTCATTTAGTTTGTTTGCTCTGTAGAGTGTTTTAACAGACAAATAATAAAGCTATAATCTAGGGAAGATTCACTCTTTGGTCCAAACACTATTCTTTCATGATGTTCCCAGGGTGATATTATTCCCATCTAGACTGCTCAACAAATACAAGTGTGGTATATTTAGTATTAACAGCCAACGACTCTGAGGCTATACTGTAGGGCCAGAGTCACTTTTTGTATCCTGGAGAAACAGGATGTAGGTTATACTGATAAGGAATAAGAACTTTGAATGCACAATATTTCTAGCAGTGGTGACTGGTGAAGATTTAAGATGGTTTGGTTCCAGATTCTTCCCCACGATTCCCCCTCCCCCCCCCCCCTCCCAATACAGTACAGATATACTAATACAACACAGAGAGCTGAGCACAATAGAGATATACTCATTAAATAAACAAGCTAGACACAACATAAATATATCTATAAAATACATAAAGCTGAATACAATACAGAGATAACCACACCACAAACAGAGCTAAAAAAAGAGATATAATACACGGAGCTGAGCACAATACAAAAATACCTATACAATACACAGAGCTGGGTAGACTACAGAGATACAACAGGTAGAGTGGAGTAACATACAGAAAAATTAACCTATGGCACTGTGCACAATTAAGAGACACTCATAGCTATCCCACACAGCCAGGATTACTGTAACTGATTACACAGAGCTGCAATACAGAGATCCCCATACAATACTGGTCTCTCCAGCATGTTTTTTTTCTCTCTCTCTCTTTCTTTCACTCTTTCTCTCTCTCCTGTAACTTTAGCTTTCTATTAAACATTGCTGCTGTTATGAAACCTCAGCTATTCCATTAGCTCTCAGCACACAGTGTACATATGAGTAAAGCATTAAGATACTGATAGGCTCCTTATTACCTTCGCAGCTGGCAATATAATTAATCTGCATTTGTAATATAGAGCTAAAACGTAGCTGATATGGTTAACAGAATTAATAATCATTACAGATTGAAATCAGTTCAGTCCTCCGAGTCACAGCCTTAGTCCTGCAGTTTGAAATTTCACAACTTTTCAACTAGCAAAAGAATAGGTGTCTCAGATCTCAGCTGTGCAGTGACTGAGCACCTTAAAGAAGATGGTGGGTATGTGCAGTAGATGGTATTAAAACTATTAGTGCTCTGTGTCAAAAAGGTCTCCCTTCACTATTTGTCACCACTGGGCTTCATTCCCTTTATATGTATATTCTATATTTTAAGTAAATACCCTTGCTTAATCAGCCCACAGGCTGTCACTTGACCTATTGGGGGAGAGAAAAATATATAATACACTTAAATTTGACAGGGGCCAGGATCTGTAGCTGCTACTGCCCTCTCCCTATGCTGCTGCCAAGATGGTCTCTTGCTTCTTTCTCCTCTGGGCACTGTATAGGCAGCCTGACCCATGCATAACTAATTAACACCCTGTTCAATATGCCATCCATTCCAAATGTTTCCCAGTGTTTTTTCGCCTCTCGCCTCCTGTGATTAAGAATCCATTTTCTGCTTCTCTTTCTACGCATCGATCTTAGCATTATGACATTCATTTCTCAGCCTCTGCCTCTCAAACATTTTGTCCAATCTTGATTAAAATGACCAACCCCAAGTCTTCACTTATAACTTCTAGTTCAAATCCACAATAAGGAATGTATACCGTAGGCTATATATATATATATCTACACAAAACAAAAACTGTACTGACCGTATATAAAAAAAATCATAGAAAAATACACCTTAAATACAGCACGACTAACTGAACGTAATCAAAACAAGAATAATTAGGAGGAGTAGCACAAGAAAGTGTCATAAATCCATATAGGTACATTTATTATAGATACATTAATGCATAAAAACTAAAACAATCACTAATAAATAAAAATCAACAGTATAAAAATTTCAAGCAATTAAATCCATAGAATAATCACCCCAAAAAGTCCAACTCATTAATATGGATCCAAAGGATTGAAGGTGACCCTTAAAAGTTCCAATTATATTATTAATCCCAGTTAGATGTGCAGGAAATAACTGAGTATATAGAAGTCTCGGCCACACTGTATAACGAGGTGATTAAAAAGCTGGTATCTATCTTAGAGTGAATATGAGCTAGCTTTGAATCGTATGTTGTTGGAATGAAATTGGGCTCATCGTAACTGATGTAGCAATGCCTCTATTGGACAAATTAATATTAACCCCTTAAGGACCAAACTTCTGGAATAAAAGGGGTTAAACAGGCAGCACACTGGATACACCTTCTCATTAATGGAGATTCCAGAATCGTTCCGGTGTTGTTATTGCACAGCAATCAGGAACTGAGAGCAAGTATATAAACTTGAATCATACAACACCTTAGAAGAACGTCCGTAATGCAGGCAGAGAAGAACAGCCAGCGATGCACTATAGTCACACAACCCAGAAGCGATCGGCCTGCAGGAGAAGTGGAACATTGCCAAAGTCGAAGCCCACGATAAAAGTTCAGAAATGTTGGCAAATAAAAGTTTCTAGTCAAACAATGCAGGAGCCTAGCAAAATCTGCAGGTAGAATGAGGCTATACATTAGGCACCAAATTTAGCAAAAATAGAAACAAGAAAAATTATAATTGAATAGAATAAAATCTATATAAATGATATAAAAAAAACCACAAAGTGCAGAAGTCTATGCGTTTCATGTTGCATGGACTTTACCAAGACTGAATAATTATGAAAATTAGTAATAAAATAGAAGTGTAGGAGATTATTCTATTAACTAGTGCAGCAAGCAGAAATGTAAGTCTGGAAAACCCTCTATCAAAAAGGAGCCCCGTAGTGGACAGTCCAGAAACAAAAACAAATCAGACACAGCCATCCAGACAGAGAAGAGTGCCTTCAATAAAGGTATCTTTAACTGATCCTCGTTTTCTTTATCATCTAAGCACTGATTAAAGGTTACAGTTCCTGATCGCTGTGCAATAACAATACCGGAGCGATTCTGGATTTCCATTAATGAGAAGGTGCTGCCTGCTTAATATTTATTTTTGGTGCTATCCAATAGAGGCATTGCTACATTGGGTAATATAAGCCCAATTTAATTCCAGCAACATAAAATTCAAAGCTAGCTCCTATTCATCTGGCAAATACTCAATATTATTCAGGGACTACAGATATCCTAAGAGAGATACCAGCTTATCCCTCACTTTGTTATACGATGGGTGCCATGAACTTTATCTATTCGGTTACAATAAATCTTGCACATCTTACTGTGATTAATAATCTTACTAGAACTTTTATTTTACATTATCTTTGTGATTATCCTTAGGATCCATATTACTGAGTTAGACTTTTTATTTTCTTTATTTTTTTAAAAAAAATCTTTATTTTGAGTTGAGCCTTATACAATAGCCCAGATCTCCCACTGGTTTTCACACCGTACCGTTATACACATGTACATTAGTGCGTCATTTAGTAGGGCATATAAAGGGGAGGCATGATCTGTGCCTCAGTTGCATAAATTTGAATACATACTGACAAAGGTTATATATACATTTATTTATTTATATAAACATAAAAGAAAATAAAAAAGCAAGGAAAGTCAACATTAACATCGGTAGTGATTCAACTTTGTGGGGCAATTAAAAGTTATTTGTGTTAAAGCTTAATATACTCAAATGCCCAGGTGACAGAGTCGAGCCCTCAAGAAAAAACAATCGGACTTGACTACTCTTTTTTTTTTTTTTTTTTTATTCTTTATTTTTCATTCGATAGGAATAGCAAGTACAATACAACTTACAGGCTTGCGCAGAAGCCAATATCTAATATAGCATTCTTGGACATACAATATGCAACATGAGTTCACATGACAAGACATTTTTGTGACCTTTTGTGCCTTGCTTCCCATTGAGAATTTTTAAAAACTTTATGGTTCCACTCAACAGGTGAGACAACTGCACAGTAACGTTCGGGCTTACGCAGAAGCCAACAGTAATATAGCAAGTGGCTAAACAATACACATCAAGTAGGCCATGCGAGACTACCCTGCGTCCCCGCACAATCGAAGCCCTATCAAGGGAACCTTCACCTTTCCGTCAGGCATATTGGCTACAGTTGGGGCCCCATCTGCAACCCTACGTTTTATAGTTACCCCTGCTCATGGGCTTCCCAGCACCTCCAGCAGCTTGATTATGCCTGGCATAGAATAATACTTGTCCCTTGAAGATCAAGGGAGAAAAAGAGAAAAATGAGAAGAAGGAAAAAATTAAATAAAAAGAGGTATATAGCAGGAAAGGGAATAATCAGTAAGAATACAGCAAAGCGGCAGAGTAAGAAGAAACAGCTAAGGCCAGAGATAGAGAAGAAGGGAGAAGAGACGGGGGGGGGGGGGGGGGGGGAAGAACCTCCACACCTGCGGTGGGACTTGACTACTCTTAATGTGCTCATGATAAAATGTACATACCAAAATAAGGGGAAAAGAGAGAAAGTATTGAGAGTCAGATTTATGAAAGCATTACAAGTATTATTTCGTCTGCAAGGCTAGTCAAGGAGGGCTGAGGAACACAACCATGAGGCAGGAGATTCTCATGTAAGGGCCCGGGGACCACAGTCAGGATGAGCAGGTCCACAGCTGAAGCAGAAAAGCAAAGAAACAGGGGACCTAACCCTCCATCCCATACCTGTCTAGCCCCCATGTCGCAGGGATTTACCTGTCAGTTCTTCAAATGTTATGTTGTTTCCATCCTCGTATAGGTGGCAGATCATTTGCAGCCCTGTGTATTCTATCCCTTTGAAGTCATAGGCTCTCGTTCCAAGGGGAAATGCTATATTCCTCAAGAAAAGCATCATTTGGGACATGCAAGAAGTTAAAGTATATTTAAGTTTGTTTCTGTCCCACACCTGGAGCGAGTTTAAGATGGATGGGCAGTCTGTACGCAAAAAGACTCTATGCTCTTTGGGAACCCACACATAAAACTTCAGAAGGTCAATCAATAGAGATTCTAGGTCCACCCATCTCCTTTTATTTGGTGGTGTATGACACAATGCAATTTGAGCTAACTGGGCTTATAGATATTAATAAAACAAGTTCAGTAGATATAGGCCACCCGCTGTTTTAGCACAATATAGAATATTGAGAGACACTCTATGCTGTTTATTACGCCATATAACAGCTCCAATTTCTTTTTGTAGGGGATCCAAGTTTTATTTGGCAATTTGAATCTGCAGAACTTGAAATAAAAACAATACATAAGGTAGAATATTCATCTTTACTGAATTAACTCTACCAACCCATGAGATTGGTCATCAACCTACTTTTCCATGTCCTCAATTAGAGTCTTAAACATTGGAATGTAATTTTGCCGATACAGCTGCGAAGGGTTTACTGTTAACCGAGCACCTAAGTACTTAATGGATATGTGTGTAATTTGGAAGTGATAGGTATCGCCAATGAATGCCATGTCCGGCGCCAAGAAAGTGTAGAAAGTGCACTCGATTTACTAAGGTTTGAGTTGGGCTTTTTTGGCTGATTATAATAGGATTTAATTGGTTGAACTTTTTATACTGTTGATTTTTATTTGTCAGTATTTCTGTTTTAATATATATACCTATATGGATTTATGTCATTTGACACTTTTCTGTGCTACTTCACCTAATTATTCTTGTTCTGGTACTGCAGACTAACAGACTATTCAAATATTTGTGTTATTAAATTGGGTTCTGCTTGACCTAGAAGGTGAAATACTGTATTTGGTGAAAATTGACTTTTCAGGGAACTCCTAGAAATATGAGATTTTAATTTAGAAATGCCAATGCTGTATGTGTGCTCATTTACATACTTCTGCAATGTACTGTTGGAGCATCTGCTGTTCAGGATTCACAAAGACTGGGCTTGGCTGCTCATACACAAGGCACAGTTTTCATGAAGACACCAGAAATATCTCATCCTGCCTATCCAAGGCGAGTGGAGGGAGCTCCATTATATGGACAAAAGTAATGGGACACACCTCTTAATGATTGAATTCAGGTGTTTCAATCACACCCATTGGCACGGGTGTATTGGCATGTGTGGGGAAAATAATAGTTAGTTCTGAAGAGTTCATTGAATTCAAGCATGGTGCTGTGATAGGATGTCAACTTGCTAGACATGCCATGTAAGTGGCATTATTGGAAAGTGGAAGCATTTAGGAACTGCAGGACGTTGGCCACGAAGCTGATGACCATGTAAAGTCATAGAGCGGGGTCACCGAGGGCTGAGGCGCATGGTGCATAAAAGTCGCCAACGCCATGCTGATTCCATAGCTGAAGAATTCCAAACTTCCACTGGCATTAATATCAGTACAAAAACGGTGCAGGAGGAGCTTCATGGAATGGGTTTCCATGGCCAAGCAGCTGCATGCAAGCCTCACATCACCCAGTACAATACAAAGCGTCGGAGTGGTGTAAAACACGCTGCCAATGGACTCTGGAACAGTGGAAATGTGTTCTGTGGAGTGACGAATCATGCTTCTGTGCTGGTAGTCTGATGGGCAAGTCTTGGTTTGGTGGGTACAAGGAGAAGGTTGCTTGCCTGATTGCATTGTGCCAACTGTAAAGTTTAGTGGAGGAGGGATAATGGTATCGAGCTGTTTTTCAGGAGTTGGGCTAAGCCCCTTACTTCCATTGAAGGTAAATCTTAATGATTCAGCATACCAAGACATTTTGGACAATGCTATGCTTCGAACTTTGTGGGAATGGTTTGTGGAAAGCCATTTTCGATTCCAGTATGACTTTGCCCCAGGGCACAAAGCTAGGTCCATAAAGATGTGGTTGGATGAGTTAGGCGTGGAAGAAATTGATGGGTTGAGATCAGGGCTCTGTGCAGACCAATCAAACCCCTTGGGATGACCTGGAATGGAGATTGCGAGTCATGCCTTCTCATCCAACATCAGTGCCTGACCTCACAAATGCTCTACTGGATGAATGGGCAGAAATTCCCACAGAAACACTCCAGAATCTTGTGGAAAGCCTTCGCAGAAGAGTGGAAGCTGTCCTAGCTGCAAAGGGGTTACCAAGTACATATTAATGTCTGTGTATTTAGAATGCAATGTCATAAAAGTCCCTGTTGGTGTAATGGTCAGATGTCCCACGATTTGTGTCCTTATAGTGTCAGTCAATCCAGGATGGAATAGGTAAAAAAAATTTTTTATAAACAATTCTGACCCTATGAACTTAATCCCAATAAAATAGAGTGAGGTCATTTGCCGAGTTCTACCCATTCATTCATAATTCTCACTTCCTGTAGCTTGGCAACCCACTCATTAAAGTGGGGGAAGGTTTCCTTGAGTGAGTTTGCCTTTCTGTGACAATACGACTTGATTTCTAATTTAAAAAAAAAAACTTAGAGCTTAATTAACCCCTTAAGGACACATGACATGTGTGACATGTCATGATTCCCTTTTATTCCAGAAGTTTGGTCCTTAAGGGGTTAAGCTGATTTGGTGGATAAAACCCCCTGACTCCAGTCTCACTGTTCAATTTTCTGCCATTTAGGAATTAAATAACTTTCTGTATGCAGCCCTAGTCACACCTCCCTGCAGGGCCGGACTGGCCCACCGGGATACCGGGAAATTTCCAGTGGCACTTTCTCCTGCGGTCGGCACTCCTGTCACTAATGCTGAGAACTGAAGGAGGAGGGAGCATGTCTCTCTATCATCTCGCTCACGGTTCCCACAATTCCCAGCACAGTATTCTGTGCTAGGAATTGTGGGTACCGCAAGGGAGCATGATAGACATGCTCCCTCCTCCTTCAGTCCTCAGCATTAGTGACAGGAGTGCCGGCCACCGGACCGGCGAGGCTGCCACCCGGCCCGGCGGCTCCAGTGTGGAACGTGGCTGGTCCCCTCTGACTTCCCTCAGTAAATGGGAGGGGGAGGAAAGGGAATAGAGAGACACAAGGGGAGGAGGAAAAATAAAACAGAGAGGGGGAATAAATAGACGTAGGGCAATTGCCCCCCCCCCCCCCGAGGCTCTCCCCTGCCGGCCGATCTCCCTCCCCACTCCGCAGGCACCGTGCGGGCAGCCGGCAGGGGAGGGAGGAAGAGAGGACCCGGGAGCTCAGCCTGCAACTACTGGCTAGAGTTCACTCTCACCACCTCGACCACCAGAGATTCCTGGTGGTCGCAGTGGTGAGAGTGAACTCTAGCCCCATACACACACTGCCCCCTCCCCCCCCACACACACACTGCCCCCGGCACACACCATGCACATTTACACACATTGCCACACACACACATACACTGCCCATCCATACACACACAGACCCCCATACACACACAGCCCTCCATACTAACATTGCCATACACATTCACACACAGAACCTTTCACATACACACTGCACCCCTCACACATTGCACCACTGCTCCTATATCCTACTACAGCCCCATATCCCAGCACACCCCAGGTAAGTTGTCAAACTGTTCTTAAATGGTTTGACTACTTACTCTGGGAGGTGGTCGCGGCACTCCTGCCACCATAACCACTACACAGAGCAGTAGTGGTTATTGTGCATGGATTATTTCTTTAACCCCTTAAGGACCAAACTTCTGGAATAAAAGGGAATTATGACGTGTCAGACATGTCATGTGTCCTTAAGGGGTTAAATAATCTACAAGTGCCCCTACCAGGATCAGGCTCTGGATCCGCCACTGGTATATGACATGTATATTAATGTGTGTATTCGTTTTATATATATATATATATATATATATATATATATATATATACCCCAATAACATAAAAATGTGACTTACCCCAGGTGTGTGATATTCAACCTAGCGTTCTCGCCCACGTCGACGCATAGCACCGACGTGATTACGTGATAAAATGCTGTTACCGTGGTAACGTTATAGCCATAACCTAGGAGACCGTCTGAATCCAACTAAACAGACGGAGATCCCTGGTGGCTAACTTTTAGTATACGTGATCGGGGAGAAGCCACTCTGAATAGAAAAATGAAATAGTGATGAACATACAAATAAATATGCAAATAATAATAATGTTAATGTTAAAAACATGCATTTGTAATAGGAGATAATGACGGATCCACTTGGTGTACAAATATATTTAAGAAAAACACCAATGCTGTAATTAGCTTAACTAGAAAATATATTTACATGATCTTGTATCTAATAAGTCTCCCTCTTAGTGAAATATACATTATAGTGCTAAGAGAATTCGTATACTTGAACATATGTAAATAAATAATACACATATATTGATAATATGCATCCACTTATAAACACATGCTGCCTCAATATATATATCGTGGCTTATATGTGATTAAGTTAAAATAATGCTTATAACCAGTTGATGTACTAAATTGATAATATGTGTCAAATAGTAAACGCACATTGCCTCAATGTATATATATATATATTATTCCGTGCAACTGTTTAAAAATAAAGTGATTTAAGTTGTATCCGGAAGACAGACACTAGAGGCTGGATTAACCCCAAATGTAAACATAGCAGTTTCTCTGAAACTGGTATGTTTGCATCTGAAGGTTTAAAACCTGAGGGACCTGGCACCCAGACCACTTCATTGAGCTGAAGTGTAGTGTTGTCGTGAACCCGGAATTTTCGGAACGCGAACTTCCGCAAATGTTCGCGAACCGCGCGAACCGCCATTGACTTCAATGGGCAGGCGAATTTTAAAAACAACAGGGACTCTTTCTGGCCACAATAGTGATGGAAAAGTTGTTTCAAGGGGACTAACACCTGGACTGTGGCATGCCAGAGGGGGATCCATGGCAAAACTCCCATGGAAAATTGCACAGTTGATGCAGAGTCTGCTTTTAATCCATAAAGGGCAGAAATCACCTAACATTGACACCTGTCCTCAAAGCCCAGCCCTGATACACACTGACACAGAGCAGAATAGAGACTGTTCCCCCTACATAGGGTCACTTGGCAGATATGGATTGACACCTGTCCTCAAAACCCCTGATACACACTGACACAGAGCAGAATAGAGACTGTTCCCCCTACATAGGGTCACTTGGCAGATATGGATTGACACCTGTCCTCAAAACCCCTGATACACACTGACACAGAGCAGAATAGAGACTGTTCCCCCTACATAGGGTCACTTGGCAGATATGGATTGACACCTATCCTAATGATCCCTGATACACAGTGACACAGAGCAGAATAGGGACTGTTCCCCCTACATAGGGTCACTTGGCAGATATGGATTGACACCTATCCTAATGATCCCTGATACACACTGACACAGAGCAGAATAGAGACTGTTCCCCCTACATAGGGTCACTTGGCAGATATGGATTGACACCTATCCCAATGATCCCTGATACACACTGACACAGAGCAGAATAGAGACTGTTCCCCCTACATAGGGTCACTTGGCAGATATGGATTGACACCTGTCCTCAAAACCCCTGATACACACTGACACAGAGCAGAATAGGGACTGTTCCCCCTACATAGGGTCACTTGGCAGATATGGATTGACACCTATCCTAATGATCCCTGATACACAGTGACACAGAGCAGAATAGGGACTGTTCCTCCTACATAGGGTCACTTGGCAGATATGGATTGACACCTATCCTAATGATCCCTGATACACAGTGACACAGAGCAGAATAGGGACTGTTCCTCCTACATAGGGTCACTTGGCAGATATGGATTGACACCTATCCTAATGATCCCTGATACACAGTGACACAGAGCAGAATAGGGACTGTTCCTCCTACATAGGGTCACTTGGCAGATATGGATTGACACCTATCCTAATGATCCCTGATACACACTGACACAGAGCAGAATAGAGACTGTTCCCCCTACATAGGGTCACTTGGCAGATATGAATTGACACATCCCTGACAAACAGCTACCACATGCAAGGAAGGCAGCAGGGGCGCAAATGACCCACTCCCGACGCGGGAAGGTAGTGACGACAAATAACAATACAGGACTCTTTAGAGGCCCTGTAATTGTAATCAGTCCACTTGAAATCCTTTAACTTTGATCAATTGGAGGGAAGTCTGGTGCAGAGCCACTGACCCATGCGCAGGGCCAGCCTTAGGCCTTTGGGCGCCCTGTGCAAGAAATCTTCACCCTGTCACACCCATGTGCAAGAAATCTTCACCCTGTCATAGGGTCACTTGGCAGATATGGATTGACAAATCCCTGACAAACAGCTACCACATGCAAGGAAGGCAGCAGGGGCGCAAATTACCCACTCCCGACGCGGGAAGGTAGTGACGACAAATAACAATACAGGACTCTTTAGAGGCCCTGTAATTGCAGTCAGTCCACTTGAAATCTTTTAACTTTGATCAATTGGAGGGAAGTCTGGTGCAGAGCCACTGACCCATGCGCAGGGCCAGCCTTAGGCCTTTGGGCGCCCTGTGCAAGAAATCTTCACCCTGTCACACCCATGTGCAAGAAATCTTCACCCTGTCACACACACAGGCAGACAGCCATACACACGCACACACACAACTGCGACTGACTAGGTTTGTCACCTCCTCAAAAGGACGCATGAGCCTACAGGCATTGCGCATGAGCGTCCAGTAACGTGGCAAAAAAATTCCCAGCTCCCCAGAGGCTGTCCTAGCACCCCGGTCATACAAATATTCATTATCATTAACAGCTTTTTCTTGTTGGAGCAGGCGGTCGAACATTAGGAGTGTTGAATTCCAACTTGTAGGGCTGTCGCAAATCAAGCGCCTCACTGGCATGTTGTTTCGCCGCTGGATATCGGCAAAGTGAGCCATGGCCGTGTAGGAACACCTGAAATGGCCACACACCTTCCTGGCCTGCTTCAGGACGTCCTGTAAGCCTGTGTACTTATGCACAAAGCGTTGTATGATCAGATTACACAACTTCAATGCCGCTATCAAATTTTTTCCGTTGTCACACACCACTTTGCCGATATCCAGTTGCTGCGGAGTCAGCCACTTTTCCACCTGTGCGTTCAGGGCGGACAGGAGTGCTTGTCCGGTGTGACTCTCTGCTTTCAAGCAAGTCAAACCAAAGACGGCGTGACACTGCCGTATCCGGGATGTGGAATAGTACCTGGGGAGCTGGGGGGGGGGTGCCGTTGATGTGGAGCAAGAAGCAGCGGCACAAGAGGACTCAGCCGAGGAGGTTATGGAAGAGGATGGAGTAGGAGGAGTAGAGGAGGTCGCAGCAGGACTGCCTGCAATTCGTGGCGGTGTCACCAACTCCTCTGCAATGCCACGCATTCCTTGCTTGTCAGCCGTCAGCAGGTTTACCCAATGCGCAGTGTAGGTGATATACCTGCCCTGACCATGCTTTGCAGACCAGGTATCAGTGGTCAGATGGACCCTTGCCCCAACACTGTGTGCCAGACATGCCATGACTTCCTTTTGCACAATCGAGTACAAGTTGGGGATTGCCTTTTGTGAAAAGAAATTCCGGCCGGGTACCTTCCACTGCGGTGTCCCAATAGCTACAAATTTTTTGAACGCCTCAGACTCAACCAGATTGTATGGTAAAAGCTGGCGGGCTAATAGTTCGGACAAGCCAGCTGTCAGACGCTGGGCAAGGGGGTGACTTGGTGACATTGGCTTCTTACGCTCAAACATGTCCTTGACAGAAACACATGACTGTGGGCAGATGAGCGGGAACTGCTCAAGGCGGGAGACGGAGTGGCGGATGGTTGAGAGGGGGCAAGAAGGACAGCAGTGGTTGACGTGGCTGAAGATGCTGGACCAGGAGGAGGATGGTGGCTTAGAGTAGGCGTGCTGCTTGTACTCATGTGTTGATCCCATAGGCGTTTGTGATGTGAGATCATGTGCCTACGCAAAGCAGTTGTACCTAGGTGGGTGTTGGACCTCCCACGACTCAGTTTCCTTTGGCACAGGTTGCAAATGGCATCGCTGTTGTCAGAGGCAGACACACAAAAAAAATGCCACACTGCTGAGCTCTGCAATGACGGCATTCTGGTGGTGGACACAGCATGAGATTCCTGGTGGTCGCAGTGGTGAGAGTGAACTCTAGCCCCATACACACACTGCCCCCTCCCCCCCCACACACACACACTGCCCCCGGCACACACCATGCACATTTACACACATTGCCTCACACACACATACACTGCCCATCCATACACACACAGACCCCCATACACACACAGCCCTCCATACTAACATTGCCATACACATTCACACACAGAACCTTTCACATACACACTGCACCCCTCACACATTGCACCACTGCTCCTATATCCTACTACAGCCCCATATCCCAGCACACCCCAGGTAAGTTGTCAAACTGTTCTTAAATGGTTTGACTACTTACTCTGGGAGGTGGTCGCGGCACTCCTGGCACCATAACCACTACACAGAGCAGTAGTGGTTATTGTGCATGGATTATTTCTTTAACCCCTTAAGGACCAAACTTCTGGAATAAAAGGGAATTATGACGTGTCAGACATGTCATGTGTCCTTAAGGGGTTAAATAATCTACAAGTGCCCCTACCAGGATCAGGCTCTGGATCCGCCACTGGTATATGACATGTATATTAATGTGTGTATTCGTTTTATATATATATATATATTTATATATATATATACCCCAATAACATAAAAATGTGACTTACCCCAGGTGTGTGATATTCAACCTAGCGTTCTCGCCCACGTCGACGCATAGCACCGACGTGATTACGTGATAAAATGCTGTTACCGTGGTAACGTTATAGCCATAACCTAGGAGACCGTCTGAATCCAACTAAACAGACGGAGATCCCTGGTGGCTAACTTTTAGTATACGTGATCGGGGAGAAGCCACTCTGAATAGAAAAATGAAATAGTGATGAACATACAAATAAATATGCAAATAATAATAATGTTAATGTTAAAAACATGCATTTGTAATAGGAGATAATGACGGATCCACTTGGTGTACAAATATATTTAAGAAAAACACCAATGCTGTAATTAGCTTAACTAGAAAATATATTTACATGATCTTGTATCTAATAAGTCTTCCTCTTAGTGAAATATACATTATAGTGCTAAGAGAATTCGTATACTTGAACATATGTAAATAAATAATACACATATATTGATAATATGCATCCACTTATAAACACATGCTGCCTCAATATATATATCGTGGCTTATATGTGATTAAGTTAAAATAATGCTTATAACCAGTTGATGTACTAAATTGATAATATGTGTCAAATAGTAAGCGCACATTGCCTCAATGTATATATATATATATATTATTCCGTGCAACTGTTTAAAAATAAAGTGATTTAAGTTGTATCCGGAAGACAGACACTAGAGGCTGGATTAACCCCAAATGTAAACATAGCAGTTTCTCTGAAACTGGTATGTTTGCATCTGAAGGTTTAAAACCTGAGGGACCTGGCACCCAGACCACTTCATTGAGCTGAAGTGTAGTGTTGTCGTGAACCCGGAATTTTCGGAACGCGAACTTCTGCAAATGTTCGCGAACCGCCATTGACTTCAATGGGCAGGCGAATTTTAAAAACAACAGGGACTCTTTCTGGCCACAATAGTGATGGAAAAGTTGTTTCAAGGGGACTAACACCTGGACTGTGGCATGCCAGAGGGGGATCCATGGCAAAACTCCCATGGAAAATTGCACAGTTGATGCAGAGTCTGCTTTTAATCCATAAAGGGCAGAAATCACCTAACATTGACACCTGTCCTCAAAGCCCAGCCCTGATACACACTGACACAGAGCAGAATAGAGACTGTTCCCCCTACATAGGGTCACTTGGCAGATATGGATTGACACCTGTCCTCAAAACCCCTGATACACACTGACACAGAGCAGAATAGAGACTGTTCCCCCTACATAGGGTCACTTGGCAGATATGGATTGACACCTGTCCTCAAAACCCCTGATACACACTGACACAGAGCAGAATAGAGACTGTTCCCCCTACATAGGGTCACTTGGCAGATATGGATTGACACCTATCCTAATGATCCCTGATACACAGTGACACAGATCAGAATAGGGACTGTTCCCCCTACATAGGGTCACTTGGCAGATATGGATTGACACCTATCCTAATGATCCCTGATACACACTGACACAGAACAGAATAGAGACTGTTCCCCCTACATAGGGTCACTTGGCAGATATGGATTGACACCTATCCTAATGATCCCTGATACACACTGACACAGAGCAGAATAGAGACTGTTCCCCCTACATAGGGTCACTTGGCAGATATGGATTGACACCTGTCCTCAAAACCCCTGATACACACTGACACAGAGCAGAATAGGGACTGTTCCCCCTACATAGGGTCACTTGGCAGATACGGATTGACACCTATCCTAATGATCCCTGATACACAGTGACACAGAGCAGAATAGGGACTGTTCCTCCTACATAGGGTCACTTGGCAGATATGGATTGACACCTATCCTAATGATCCCTGATACACAGTGACACAGAGCAGAATAGGGACTGTTCCTCCTACATAGGGTCACTTGGCAGATATGGATTGACACCTATCCTAATGATCCCTGATACACAGTGACACAGAGCAGAATAGGGACTGTTCCTCCTACATAGGGTCACTTGGCAGATATGGATTGACACCTATCCTAATGATCCCTGATACACACTGACACAGAGCAGAATAGAGACTGTTCCCCCTACATAGGGTCACTTGGCAGATATGAATTGACAAATCCCTGACAAACAGCTACCACATGCAAGGAAGGCAGCAGGGGCGCAAATGACCCACTCCCGACGCGGGAAGGTAGTGACGACAAATAACAATACAGGACTCTTTAGAGGCCCTGTAATTGTAATCAGTCCACTTGAAATCCTTTAACTTTGATCAATTGGAGGGAAGTCTGGTGCAGAGCCACTGACCCATGCGCAAGGCCAGCCTTAGGCCTTTGGGCGCCCTGTGCAAGAAATCTTCACCCTGTCACACCCATGTGCAAGAAATCTTCACCCTGTCATAGGGTCACTTGGCAGATATGGATTGACAAATCCCTGACAAACAGCTACCACATGCAAGGAAGGCAGCAGGGGCGCAAATGACCCACTCCCGACGCGGGAAGGTAGTGACGACAAATAACAATACAGGACTCTTTAGAGGCCCTGTAATTGTAATCAGTCCACTTGAAATCCTTTAACTTTGATCAATTGGAGGGAAGTCTGGTGCAGAGCCACTGACCCATGCGCAGGGCCAGCCTTAGGCCTTTGGGCGCCCTGTGCAAGAAATCTTCACCCTGTCACACCCATGTGCAAGAAATCTTCACCCTGTCACACACACAGGCAGACAGCCATACACACGCACACACACAACTGCGACTGACTAGGTTTGTCACCTCCTCAAAAGGACGCATGAGCCTACAGGCATTGCGCATGAGCGTCCAGTAACGTGGCAAAAAAATTCCCAGCTCCCCAGAGGCTGTCCTAGCACCCTGGTCATACAAATATTCATTATCATTAACAGCTTTTTCTTGTTGGAGCAGGCGGTCGAACATTAGGAGTGTTGAATTCCAACGTGTAGGGCTGTCGCAAATCAAGCGCCTCACTGGCATGTTGTTTCGCCGCTGGATATCGGCAAAGTGAGCCATGGCCGTGTAGGAACGCCTGAAATGGCCACACACCTTCCTGGCCTACTTCAGGACGTCCTGTAAGCCTGTGTACTTATGCACAAAGCGTTGTATGATCAGATTACACAACTTCAATGCCGCTATCAAATTTTTTCCGTTGTCACACACCACTTTGCCGATATCCAGTTGCTGCGGAGTCAGCCACTTTTCCACCTGTGCGTTCAGGGCGGACAGGAGTGCTTGTCCGGTGTGACTCTCTGCTTTCAAGCAAGTCAAACCCAAGACGGCGTGACACTGCCGTATCCGGGATGTGGAATAGTACCTGGGGAGCTGGGGGGGGGTGCCGTTGATGTGGAGCAAGAAGCAGCGGCACAAGAGGACTCAGCCGAGGAGGTTATGGAAGAGGATGGAGTAGGAGGAGTAGAGGAGGTCGCAGCAGGACTGCCTGCAATTCGTGGTGGTGTCACCAACTCCTCTGCAATGCCACGCATTCCTTGCTTGTCAGCCGTCAGCAGGTTTACCCAATGCGCAGTGTAGGTGATATACCTGCCCTGACCATGCTTTGCAGACCAGGTATCAGTGGTCAGATGGACCCTTGCCCCAACACTGTGTGCCAGACATGCCATGACTTCCTTTTGCACAATCGAGTACAAGTTGGGGATTGCCTTTTGTGAAAAGAAATTCCGGCCGGGTACCTTCCACTGCGGTGTCCCAATAGCTACAAATTTTTTGAACGCCTCAGACTCAACCAGATTGTATGGTAAAAGCTGGCGGGCTAATAGTTTGGACAAGCCAGCTGTCAGACGCTGGGCAAGGGGGTGACTTGGTGACATTGGCTTCTTACGCTCAATCATGTCCTTGACAGAAACACATGACTGTGGGCAGATGAGCGGGAACTGCTCAAGGCGGGAGACGGAGTGGCGGATGGTTGAGAGGGGGCAAGAAGGACAGCAGTGGTTGACGTGGCTGAAGATGCTGGACCAGGAGGAGGATGGCGGCTTAGAGTAGGCGTGCTGCTTGTACTCATGTGTTGATCCCATAGGCGTTTGTGATGTGAGATCATGTGCCTACGCAAAGCAGTTGTACCTAGGTGGGTGTTGGACCTCCCACGACTCAGTTTCCTTTGGCACAGGTTGCAAATGGCATCGCTGTTGTCAGAGGCAGACACACAAAAAAAATGCCACACTGCTGAGCTCTGCAATGACGGCATTCTGGTGGTGGACACAGCATGCGTTGATTGGCGTGCTGTCGGGCTGACCCCGGGTGCCGATGCATGCTGTCTGACTGTGCCACTAGCTCCTTGTGACGACCCCCCCCTGCTTCCAACTGGTCTCCTCCTCCTCCTCTCTGTCTCCCCATCTGAACTTTCGCCCTGTTCTTCTTCTCTTCTAGCGGGCACCCACGTGACATCCATGGACGCATCGTCATCATCAACTGCTTCGCTTGTATCTGACAACTCAGAAAAGGAAGCAGCAGCGGGTACAACATCATCATCATCACACCGTACCTCCATGTGTTTAACCCCTTAAGGACACATGACATGTCTGACACGTCATGATTCCATTTTATTCCAGAAGTTTGGTCCTTAAGGGGTTAATGCTGCCTGCCTGAGACATATCCCTGTTATCTACATCCTCTAGCAATAATGGTTGCGCATCACTCATTTCTTCAAACGGGTGTGTGAATAACTCCTCTGACATACCAAGTAAAGCGGCTGTGGTTCTAGTTTTGGTGGTGGCGGCAGGCGGGTGAGTGCTATCTTGAGAGGTGCCTGAAGCAAAGCTGGAGGAGGATGGTGCGTCAAGGTTCCGAGCGGAGGCTGTACAAGATTGGGTGTCCTGTGTTAGCCAGTCAACTAAGTCCTCAGAACTTTTCAAGTTCAGGGTACGTGGCTTCTGAAAACTGGCCATTATTCTAGGGCAAAAGGGAATCACAGCACCACGACCACGACGGCCCCTGCGGGGTGGCCTGCCTCTGCCTGTCATTTTTTGGGGGATTAGTGGTACTATGCGTGCAAGCTACTGTGAGACCAGATATGATTGGCAATGTGCACTGGAACAGTTCTGCAGAGCACACGCTGAAGGAAGGACTGACAGAGCCGCTTGAAGACAAGTAACTGCTATTCAATCTATAACAGTGAAAAACAAATTTTGGTTGTAAAAGCACGCTATAGAGACACAAGATATGAGTGGCAACTGTCAAAGCACGCTGGCACAGGTCTGCAGAGCACACGCTGAAGTAGGGCTGAAACACAGACGCTTGCAGACAACTAACTGCTCTTCTATTACAGTGAAAAAAAATTATTTATTTTAAATCGAAAGCTTAACCAATTGTTAAAACAGATATGAGTGGTGGCACTGGGCAAATAGGCACAGTATCCAATGTGAACCTCACACAGACGCTGGCAGGCAGGCAACTGCTCTTCTATTACAGTGGAAACTAAATTTTGGTTGTAAAAGCACGCTAAAGAGACACCAGATATGATTGGCAACTGTCAAAGCACGCTGGCACAGGTCTGCAGAGCATACGCTGAAGTAGGCCTGAAACACAGACGCTTGCAGACAACTAACTGCTCTTCTATTACAGTGAAAAAAAATTATTTCTTTTAAATCGAAAGCTTAACCAATTGTTAAAACAGATATGAGTGGTGGCACTGGGCAAATAGGCACAGTATCCAATGTGAACCTCACACAGAAGCTGGCAGGCAGGCAACTGCTCTTCTATTACAGTGGAAACAAAATTTTGGTTGTAAAAGCACGCTAAAGAGACACCAGATATGATTGGCAACTGTCAAAGCACGCTGGCACAGGTCTGCAGAGCACACGCTGAAGTAGGCCTGAAACACAGACGCTTGCAGACAACTAATTGCTCTTCTATTACAGTGAAAAAAAATTATTTCTTTTAAATCGAAAGCTTAACCAATTGTTAAAACAGATATGAGTGGTGGCACTGGGCAAATAGGCACAGTATCCAATGTGAACCTCACACAGAAGCTGGCAGGCAGGCAACTGCTCTTCTATTACAGTGGAAACAAAATTTTGGTTGTAAAAGCACGCTAAAGAGACACCAGATATGATTGGCAACTGTCAAAGCACGCTGGCACAGGTCTGCAGAGCATACGCTGAAGTAGGCCTGAAACACAGACGCTTGCAGACAACTAACTGCTCTTCTATTACAGTGAAAAAAAAATATTTCTTTTAAATCGAAAGCTTAACCAATTGTTAAAACAGATATGAGTGGTGGCACTGGGCAAATAGGCACAGTATCCAATGTGAACCTCACACAGAAGCTGGCAGGCAGGCAACTGCTCTTCTATTACAGTGGAAACAAAATTTTGGTTGTAAAAGCACGCTAAAGAGACACCAGATATGATTGGCAACTGTCAAAGCACGCTGGCACAGGTCTGCAGAGCACACGCTGAAGTAGGCCTGAAACACAGACGCTTGCAGACAACTAACTGCTCTTCTATTACAGTGAAAAAAAATTATTTCTTTTAAATCGAAAGCTTAACCAATTGTTAAAACAGATATGAGTGGTGGCACTGGGCAAATAGGCACAGTATCCAATGTGAACCTCACACAGAAGCTGGTAGGCAGGCAACTGCTCTTCTATTACAGTGGAAACAAAATTTTGGTTGTAAAAGCACGCTATAGAGACACCAGATATGATTGGCAACTGTCAAAGCACGCTGGCACAGGTCTGCAGAGCACACGCTGAAGTAGGCCTGAAACACAGACGCTTGCAGACAACTAACTGCTCTTCTATTACAGTGAAAAAAAATGATTTCTTTTAAATCGAAAGCTTAACCAATTGTTAAAACAGATATGAGTGGTGGCACTGGGAAAATAGGCACAGTATCCAATGTGAACCTCACACAGAAGCTGGCAGGCAGGCAACTGCTCTTCTATTACAGTGGAAACAAAATTTTTGTTGTAAAAGCACGCTAAAGAGACACCAGATATGATTGGCAACTGTCAAAGCACGCTGGCACAGGTCTGCAGAGCCCACGCTGAAGTAGGCCTGAAACACAGACGCTTGCAGACAACTAACTGCTCTTCTATTACAGTGAAAAAAAAATATTTATTTTAAATGTAAAGCTTAACCTATTGTTAAAACAGATATGAGTGGTGGCACTGGGCAAATAGGCACAGTATCCAATGTGAACCTCACACAGAAGCTGGCAGGCAGGCAACTGCTCTTCTATTACAGTGAAAAAAAAATATTTATTTTAAATGTAAAGCTTAACCTATTGTTAAAACAGATATGAGTGGTGGCACTGGGCAAATAGGCGCAGTATCCAATGTGAACCTCACACAGAAGCTGGCAGGCAGGCAACTGCTCTTCTATTACAGTGAAAAAAAATATTTATTTTAAATGTAAAGCTTAACCTATTGTTAAAACAGATATGAGTGGTGGCACTGGGCAAATAGGCACAGTATCCAATGTGAACCTCACACAGAAGCTGGCAGGCAGGCAACTGCTCTTCTATTACAGTGAAAAAAAAATATTTATTTTAAATGTAAAGCTTAACCTATTGTTAAAACAGATATGAGTGGTGGCACTGGGCAAATAGGCACAGTATCCAATGTGAACCTCACACAGAAGCTGGCAGGCAGGCAACTGCTCTTCTATTACAGTGAAAAAAAAATATTTATTTTAAATGTAAAGCTTAACCTATTGTTAAAACAGATATGAGTGGTGGCACTGGGCAAATAGGCACAGTATCCAATGTGAACCTCACACAGAAGCTGGCAGGCAGGCACCTGCAATTACATTACACAGGAAAAAAAGAAAAAAAAAAGCAGCCTGATGTTATAGCCCTAAAAAGGGCTTTTTGGGGTGCTGTCCTTACAGCAGAGATCAGATGAGTCCTTCAGGATTGTAGTGGACACTGAATACCCTAGCCTAGCTATCAATTTCCCTATGTAATCAGCAGCAGCTAAACTTTCCCTCCTCTCACTAAGCATGCATCTTCCGAATGAATCGAAAATGGATGCTGGGAGGGAGGTTGGAGGGTGTGGAAGGGAGGGAGTGCTGCTGATTGGCTGTAATGTGTCTGCTGACCGAGAGGCACAGGGTCAAAGTTTGCCCAATGATGACGAATAGGGGGCGGATCGAACTGCGCATGTGTCCGCCCGCCGTGGCGAACGCGAACACGCTAATTTCGCCGGGAACTGTTCGCCAGCGGACAGTTCGGTACATCACTACTGAAGTGGTCTGAGTGACCATAGTGTCCCTTTAAGCTAAAGTTGTTTTGGTGACTATTTTTGTGAGGATGGATATTTTTTTAATTATTTTCTGACATTTTCTTGAATTTCAGTTCTTTCTTCCACGATTCAATGTAGTGAGTGAGTTGGACGCTGAATAGGTACCACAATTTTTAAACCCTGTATAAACAAGAATTTTTCTTGGATGAGATTGTCAGATACGGTTACTGATTTAAAAGAAAAAAAAAAAAATCTGCTGACAACATATGCAGTTAATCTAAGATTTCCCAAGTTCAACTAATTAGTTCCCAGCATTCTATTTAGCAGGGAATTGGAAATGTATGGTGATGCAACATGACCACTATGTCCTTAAATTACAGGAAATCCTGGATACATTTTTTTTCATTCATGTTTTAATTTAAAAAAAAAAAAAAAAACTTCTGAATCAGTGTGTGTGTGTGTGTGTGTGTGTGTGTATATATACACACACAAGTTTAACCCCTTAAGGACACATGACATGTGTGACATGTCATGATTCCCTTTTATTCCAGAAGTTTGGTCCTTAAGGGGTTAAATATTTTTTCCCCAATATGTTTTTTTTCTAGTATTTTCAACATGCGCAATAGACTCCTAATGCTTTCTTATGAGAAAACATTGGATTGGCTGGGATCGTCAAGATTGATTGGAGGCGTGGCCAGCCAGGGCAAGACCAACACAGCAATGGAGAAAAGGTAAGTAAAATATATTTTTATCTCTATCTGGGGACCTAAATATAATTCCAGCACTATTATTGGATTTTAACCTCTTTTGTTTTCAAGATCTCAGATATAGGGGTAATACATCTGTCATAATATATCGGGATAACTTATCTTAAAATATTTGCATTTACCTCCTCTGGGACTTCCTTCGTGCATTAAATTCATATATTTCAGCTGGACTCATCCGTGACCAAGTTCTACTATTTAAAAACTCATTGGGCATTGCACAAATAAAGCAAAAAAATAGGTCATCAGCAGACAAATATAGTAGAGCATTTATCCCCGGGGAGGTTTCTGCTAATGGGTTATTTAAACCTAGAGGTTATTCATAGGGGTATGAATTTTTGGGAATTCAAAGTGAATTTCAAAAGTTAGGCTGCTGTATTTTGAATTTGGCTATTTGGGACTCAAATCTGAATATGGCTAATGTACATTATTTTTAATTACATACTTTAAGGTTCTTTTGATATCAAAAACAGGATATTGATCATAATTTGCTGTTTTTATTATTATATTATTCATTTCTGATTTGTGCGAGCACTTGTGAGGATGTTGTTTTTTTTGTTTTTTTAAAATGCACACAGATATAGCTACCTTGTGCATAACACCGCACCAAAGGCGGTTTGGGTCTGGTACAGGGGTTACGCTGGTAAGCTCCCTTTCCCTTTTCGACTAAGTGGTGTGTGTAGAGTTGAGTAGCAGTACAAGGGCTAGGGGTTAGAATGCCGTCTATGTGTAGTGGAGTCGGGTTGCAGAGCATGGGTATCGGTGTCGTCATGAGACTGAGCTCTTGAGGCTATGGAGGGAGATTGTGTGTCAGCGATGTGAGATCGTTTGCGAATGTGTGCTCCAACGATTGCTATGTCCCTGGACCCTGGGGCATTAGGGGGAGGGGGAGCCAGAGCAGTGTGTTGCTTTATTGCCTTAAGGTTACAAGGACATGCAGTCCCTTGTCATGGAGGGGGTAAGTGAACTTGGTATAGTGAGGGAAACATGTATCTTACTTAGTAAGACAGAACAATAATAATAGAGAGAAAGAAAAAGAAAGGACAAAGTCCTGGTAGGGAACATGAACAGAATGTCTATTGTATAGTCCCGGGTTCACGTCTCAGGTCCAGGATGCGGAGTGTCTGCTCCGAAGTCGTTGACAGGAAGCCCCAGCGTAGTCAGCAAGGCCGGTCCGTCTTCTGCATTGGTGATTTTGTAGTGTTGGTCGTCTTTCGTTACCCATAGCGAGGCCTGCTGCCTGTAGGGCAACGGTCACTTGTTGCATGCTTTTGCGCCATGTTAGTGTGTCCCTGCATAGGTCCTGGAAGAAGGTGATTTGCTGCGACTCGAAGTGATATGGAGCCTTCCCTCTTATGGCAGTTATTAAGGCTATTTTATCCGTTAGGGTTTGGCAGCGCAGGATTACGTCGCGCGGGGCTGACTTGGGTGCCTGAGTACGGGCCGACACCGCTTGCACTTCTGCCTCTAGCCCTTTTAGATCTGTTTGCCACATCTTTTGTAAGTTACCTTGGAGTCCCACCAGCATGGCCTGGATGTCCTGTTTCGTCGCTGGGGTCAGTCCATCAGTAGTCTGCAGTTTTGCATTGCCTCTGATGGATGTAGCTGTGCTGAGTACTGAGTCCCCATCGTCAGACCTTTCTGGCGAGGCCTCCGTGTGGGCCCGGGTCTGTGCAGGTGGAGGGGTGTGCAGCAAGCTGCTTACGTCCCTGTGTGGAGTGGGAGCACTTGTGGCCGGTTTGTGAGACCTCCGTCCCATTGCTTCCGACGTGTGGGAGTCTGCTTCTGTGAGTTGCGAGCTCCGATCAAGCCACGCTGTCAGCTCCCTGGTGAGGTACTGGTCGCGTGTGCGGTAGGCCCCCGTTCCCTTAGTGCGGCTTTTCGTGCCCGTTTTTTAAAAAAAAAAGGCATCTGTGTGTTCAGCCGGGTGTCAGGGGGTCGTGTCGGTCGTTGGTTATAGTCGATGGGCTGCGGGTGTGCAGTTATTTCTTATAATTTGCGCTGGCCGTGTGGAGCTCTGGCAAATGGCGTCTGCTCCGTTTCATCGCTGGCTCCGCCGACCTGGAAAATCTTTAACACACTGTAACTGGCGTGGATTCTCCGACCAGGGCACTATTTGGACAGTGAGGGAGCTCGATGACAAGCTTTCCATGGATATATATATTGTGTGTTTGTGTGTGGGGAACATCTTGGCGGACATCTTGTTTGCTTTTGCCTCTAGGACACTAAGGACATGTGAGGGAGACAATTGTGTTAGCTGACGATAATGTGATAAAGTCCCCCAGCAGGAAGAGTCAATATTGGTGTGTATAAAAAGTGATGTGCAATAAAGATCATTCTACCCCCTACATTCATACATGTGGGGGAAATGCTAAAGTCTCTGCTTTACGGGAAAAACGGTCTCCTGAGCTATAATCACTGCAGCCTGGTCCAGTGGAAGAGGTCATCAGGACCAGTCACTGAAGTTTGACTGGGGTCACCGAAGTGTTCCAGAGTCATTGATAGAAACGAGGAAGCTAACCTGGCAGATGTACTCAGTTGGAGTACAGGAGCTCCGTCACAGCTATAGATTCTGGAGACTCCATATAACACAATTATGCTCCTCCAACTTACACTGACATGCCATCACCTGGGGAGGGAACAAGATTTAGTATAGTGTTGTGGTATGAAAAGTGCTG
This sequence comes from Pelobates fuscus, assembly GCF_036172605.1. NCBI lineage: Eukaryota > Metazoa > Chordata > Amphibia > Anura > Pelobatidae > Pelobates > Pelobates fuscus. The sequence continues at coordinate 83,955,499 of NC_086317.1, read as the reverse complement.
AAAATTTGTAAAAGTAATTTGTATTCCTGCTGATTGGTTTCCATTGTACTTTACAATTTTGCACCATTTTTTTATATTGCAACATTTTGGACAAATTACTAATAACACTTTATCTTACAGTTTTTAATATTACTCTTAAAAATGTAATGAGAATTTATTTTTCTTGATCTAATTATTAACCAGAAAACAAATAATTAATTGTCGGGTCATCTGACTTCTGTAACTCCTAATCCCAGATCACCAAATCATAAAACAAATGGACAAACTGTTGTTTGTTTTGTGATTCAAAGTTACATCAGTGGTGCTAAAAAGAATAAGATGATTAATAGTTCGATAACAGTCACTAAACGTCAATTTTATTCACAGATTAAGTCAGAAGTGACCAATAGAGGGGGTGGGGGAAAGGAGGAGCAGTAAAAAAAATATTTAAAAAAAAATCTGTTTATATATTTTAATATTTGAAAATTATTCATATAGAGGTGGGGCTTGACTACCATACTGATTGGTCACATCTCAAGTGTGCTCTATGAAAAAATCAGTATATTGCTCTTATTGTGACTATTTGCTTTAAAAAACAGGCATCATATAACCTGGGGACAACCTGCACACTAGCAAGTTAACTCTGAAGACAGAGGCCTACTTGACAGTTTGGGTGTGGGAGAGGCAGTCGATCTTCCTACCAGAATTACTTCTGAAATCAGAGGACGCAATACAGGAGCTTGTTTCCTCCCCTGCCGGAGAGGCTTATCCCAGCAATACTTTTTTCGACTTTCTACTTACTACTTACCACTGGAACCTATCAACATCTAAGGAACACATGGCCAGGAGGATCACTTATTCTATGATGGCAGACATCGCATGTAACTCACCAGAGGCTTGCTAGATATCCGTTTGGCTTGTCTGGACAAGTTATTTGAGGATTTCTGCAAAAAAACTAAGCCGCAGACAGCAACAACTTGTGTTGACAGGACGAGGCAGTGGCACTATGGAACTCGCCTCATGATGTCCCATGACTTACTCCTTGTTCTGCCCAAATGGTGTACTTTACTGCCTTGAGGAACCATGGTGAAAGCCAGAGTCTGCTACGGAATACCAGATTCCCGGGTTGCTAATTACCAATTGCCGCATACCTGGGCTAAGAGCTTTGAAGGGACCACCCCTTGTGCATAACTCACACCCACACCAGTATGTAGGAATGACGATTAGAACCCTTAAAACCCGCATCCTTGAGCACAAAGGGAATATCCAGAGGGGGTACACTAAACCTAGTGTATCAGCCCATTTCTCCAAAGTCCATAACAATGACCCAAAGTTTTTAAGCTTTATGGCCATTCAAAAGAAAAAAACACAACTGGAGAGGGGAGGATAATTTTAAAGAACTAAGCAAGGTGGAAACAATATGGATATTCGAGTTGGAAACTCTAAGCCCTCACGGCTTGAATTTAGATTTTGAATTTTCAAATTTTTTTTATTTAAAAAGTTTTTTATAGTGAACGAGAGCTGTTGTGGCTTAGTTTGCAACGTTGTTCACCACTTGCACGCAAAAATAAAGAATTAAAAAAAAAAAAAATTTTTTATAATAAACGTTTTTTATAAAAAAGATTTTTTTATAATACTATTTTTTAATATATTTTTTATTTAGCATTTAGTATTTTTAAATGAATAGTAGTACCATTCCTTCCTGCTAAGTTTCCTAATTACTTTATAGTTTTTAATTAGCACCTATATTCATGATTTGTAGTATCTATATTCATGTTTTTATGTATTTACTTGTACACATTGGTTTATCTATTAATTACCTTGTACCCTTAATATGTTAACAATATCAAATCTAAGTCTTTCTAAGTCCACAGAACACTGTAAATATTGCATTACTCCAGGTATGGGCAAATTTGGCCACTTACAATATGGACATTACTGCAGTTACTTTTAGAGAGACTAGTTCAATAACGGACCGGAAGTGATGTCATAATGACGGCAATCCAACGCACGAACGTAACCGGAATTGACACGTGACCCGTAAATAAAGCGACCGATCGGCAGGTGAATTGATTCCAACAATCAACTTAATCATATAAAAGGAAAACACCGAGCATCAATCAATACGGCACTGAGGAAGACTTTTATGTCGAAACGTATATGCTGTATTCTTATGCTGTATTATATATGTGGTAGTGTATATTTTGTTTTTTACACACTGCTTTTTACTTATGTCCTGATTTTATATCCTTCAATAAATTGTTTTTTGGATACCACACTTCACCTGCCTGCCTTACCTGTGGACATCTATCGTAGCCAGTACTGGCACGTTGAGGCTATTAACACAGAGCCTGGCACGGCTCCATATTTGTGCGTTTAACCATACATTTACTCACTTTACATTGTATTGTAATAGGTTACACTATGTATTTTTTTTATTTATCTTTTTTACAATCTATATTCCCAGATTATTGAACATTGTCCAATACTGTGAAGTATATAATTTTATAACATGACAGGAGGCTTCGTATTTGCTTAAGACTTTCTTTACTTAAGCTTCACAGCAGCACTTTTTTACTTAGTAACAAGGTAACCAATCAGAAAAAAAGAATAGCAAGGTATAAAGGTCCCTCCCTGTGATGTCATTTCCTCTTTCTTTGCTGCTTCACACCAGTACAGGTCAGAGTGCCACTGTCTCCTACTTCTGTGGGTTTCTGTGGTTTATCTTTAATTTATCTGTCATCTGTTTTATGCATATTTCCTTTTATATATACATATTCTACTTATGTCATATCCTTTTGGTTTCTTTCATTTCCTAATAAATTTACTTTCCTAAACACTTCCTCACATCTTTTAATATATATCTTTTTCCTCATAAAGATTTATCTCTTTGGTATTTTCATTACTTTCTCCTACTATTCTGTGTTTATTTGTCTGTTATTCGTTTTTATTATTTTCTACCTTTTCTCTAGCCCGGTTTCTACGAGCGGCATTCTTGCCCCGTTTTTCCCGGGCTTTTTAGACCATGGAGAACGCCTCCAACCATCCTGAGTGCGCACGGCAGCATCTTGGATCTCGCGCTCCTCTGCGGGATCCAAACGGCTTTCTCTTTTCACTAGTGCGCATGCGTGAGATCGCGGCGGCCATTTTCTTGGAGCCGCGATCTGCATTTCTCCGGCTGTGCGGTGGCCATTATACCGCTTAACACAGCGGTTATATATATTTAAATAAATCTTTCGTAACTGATTAATTTAATCAATTTATATTTATTTTAATCATAAGTTTAATTATAAGTTTGATATAGTTCCCTCTTCCCTGCATACTCCCCTCGCTCTCAAAGGAGGGAGTTTCACTTCAAATATTTGTTCATCTCTGTCTCAGACTACCTCCCTCTAGTGGGGAATTTTATACTACATACAAATTACCTTTCTCTCCATTTTATTCTCAATACAAATACTGTTGACTTGGATTTACACCCAATATATTTCTACCAATAACTGGAGTCACATTTCTCTTGTGTTTATTCTGAGCAATTTCACAAAAATACTTTATGATTGATACTACTCACATTTACACTGTGCATGTGTATAAGGTTACATACCTAAATTTAACATATGATTGCTGTTATTCTATACAGCCCATGATTGGCCCACTTTGTCTGTGCCACTATACCTCTATACGGGTTTGAAAAAGTATTCCCTGAGGTGATTTATATTGGGTGACCCCCAATTACAGCTTGCAATATGGGATGATTACGTACTGTGATATTTCGAGACGGCCTTAAAATACACTCTAACACTGGCCTATTCTGCCCCATAGGTTCCAACACTGTTGCTATGGAGGCTTCAAATCAAGATCACAACTTGCAAGCAATTCTAAATGCAGCTGTGGCTGTTTCACCAGAAAAGGCCCTGGCTCGGGTGCTGCCCATTGAGCCAAAAGATCCTAAAATTTCAGAAACCCTGCATACTGATGAAGATGCGGAGGATTCGATTCCTCAAAAAGAAACCCTTCCAAACCCAGTAAACGTTGGAAAGGGAATGGGCCTGAACCACTCAAACGTAAGGGGAAAGAACCGGCAAAACGCCCTAAACAGGCGGATGTTAGAGAGAAACACTCCATCCAGCCTACTCTGTCGGAAGAGGAGGAAGACTCTTTAGACCTACATCCCTTAGCCATCCTAGATGAATGACAAGCTGACCACTCCTCAGAAGATGAGGAAGACTGGCTCGAGACATCCTTTAAAGGAGCACCTCTCCCTCAATCTATCATAGGAGACGTCCCAACTGATCTTACGATACCCGGATCGAATCCATCTGGGGACGCTGAATCTTTTCTGGATACGCTTGGTCAACCTCTTTTTGACCCGAGACAAATTAGATATCCTCGATCATCCGAATGGTCACTACCAGACCATCTCTCCCAGTATATCCATTTTTGGAACAGAAGACCCCTAGACCGGGAGGTCCGCAAACGACTAAGGGCCGAATGTTCTAGACCAACCCTACCGGACAAGGTCGCTTTGACCCCGGAGTTCGATACGCTGCTCTACACATATCTGGCCAGATCGGGCCGTGACCCAAAAAAGGGCATTGAACGCAGCCTACGCCTAACCCAGGACAAGATGCTAGATATCCGGGGACCTCTGGCAAACATTCTACTTCTAGCTGATGAAGCCTTATCTAATGAAGGCCTTTTGGACCCATCTGTGATCAGAGAATGGGCTCTACGCTCCATTTGCCTGCTGGGCAATGCTAATACATCCCTCTGTACTGAGCATAGAAAAGCAGTGCTGCTGCGTATGGATGCCAAGTTAGCTGACTTGGGTACCAAAGAATTGGGCCCCAAAGCCAAGGGTTTATTATTTGGAGAACCCTATATTAAAGAGTTACATAAACATGTAAACTTATACGCCACACTAAATAAGGCGCAGTCATCCATGAAAACGGTCTTTCATCCTCAACCCTCACGGGTTTTTGGCAGGGCTGGCCGTATAAGGGGTCGTGCAGTCAGCCATTTCTGGACCACAAACCAACGCCAGAGAACCCCAACTTCATCATTCTTCCCCGTCTATCAACCAAGGGGCTCTTACTCCCAAAGGGCAGATAAGGGAAGAGGATACAGAACCCATGGACGCAACAGATACCCAACAGGTGAGATTTCCTACCTTTCACCTTTCTACTGTTTATCATGCAGGCAGGTTGTCACACTGTGTAGACATATGGAAGACGTTGTCTTCAGATACCTGGGTTCTAAACACAGTTCAGGGTTATTCCATAGAGTTTCATTCTCTCCCTTCTCAAACAGGTTATCCCCACTATCCAAAATGTCAAGATCTCAGAGTCTTCTTCTAGATTCAGAACTACGTTCTCTATTAACAAAAGGAGAAATCCAACTCGCTCCACTCGACGAAGGTTTCCTCAGCTCCATCTTCTTAGTGAAGAAGAAATCAGGGGAATTCCGCCCGGTAATCAACCTTCGCCAACTGAATTCCTTTGTGATTTACAGACATTTCAAAATGGAAGGGATTAATCTCCTCAGAGACATTCTTCGACCAGGCGATTGGTTCACCCGTCTCGGCCTCAAGGATGCTTACCTTTTGGTTCCAATACACCCATCCAGTCGACGCTTTCTCTGCTTTTATTGGCACCACCGAATTTTCCAATTCACCTGCCTTCCATTCGGCCTGAGTTCCGCCCCGTGGTGCTTCACCAAACTACTCAAACCAGTCACCACACACCTTCGAGAAAGGGGCATTTCGTTGTTTAATCTATCTCGACGACCTCTTGCTACTCTGCGAAGACATATCCAGACTGCGTTCACAGACGAACTATACATCTGTATTGATCGAATCCTTGGGGTTTGTCATCAACCAAGAGAAATCATCACTGTCCCCATCCAGAGTCATTCAATTTCTCGGCTTCGAGATCGACTCCTCAACCTGTGTTCTTTGCCTGCCTCAGTCCAAGTTAACTGCGATCAGGAAGGAACTACGCAAAACGCTCCGTCAAACGGATCTACCTCTTCGAGGTTTAGCTCGGATTGTAGGCCTACTTTCTGCTTCCATTCAGGCAATCTACCCAGGTCCCCTACACTACCGGGCCATGCAAAGCTTGAAAGCCCAATTCCTCTGGACCCTTCCATCATACGACCAGAGGGTCCCGATCACTACCGAGGTAAGGGAGGAACTCTACTGGTGGCTCCTCCACATGTCCGCCTGGAACGGCAAAGCAATTTTCGGTCCCACCCCGGACTTTGTGGTGGAATCAGATGCGAGCCTCCAGGGCTGGGGCGCAACCTGTCATACAACCTCCACCGGAGGACCATGGACCACCTCAGAACACTTCCTCCACATCAATTGTCTGGAGTTAATCGCAGGCTCATTCGCAATTCGCAGTTTGACCAATCATCTCTCAAACTGCTGTATTCTCCTTCGGATGGACAATATCTCGGCCGTCCAATACATCAACAAATTGTGCGGGGCCAGATCTCGCATCCTCTCCGAAGTGACAAAAGACATCTACGATTTTTGCTTCCAACGCAACATCACACTTCGGGCAGAATATCTTCCAGGGGAGACGAACATTACCGTTTATTCTAGACCTATTCGCCTCCAGGATGAATTTTCAAGTCCCATGGTTCTTCAGCTGGCTTCCAGACCCAGAATCCTTGGCAGTAGATGCCTTCCTTCAGAGGTGGCCGACGATGGGAGCCTATGCCTTTCCTCCGTTTGCGATGATTCCCAGAATCCTCCTTCAGATTCGCAGTCAACAGATCACACTTGTACAACTCACCCTGCTCTGGCGGGGCCAAGCATGGTTTCCGGATCTTCTGGACCTCTCCTGCCAAGATCCTCTCCTTCTACCTCCATGGCCCAACCTCCTGGAGGACCCTCAGGGGAATCCTCATCCAATGATAATGCAAGGCCACCTCCACCTAGTAGCTTGGACTCTTTCAGGGGAACCTGGCATTTCGGAGGATTATCGCAGAGATCTAAGGAACTCCTCTGGGATTCGTGGGCCCCTGGAACTAGAAGATGCTATCTTTTTTCCTGGAGAGCTTGGTGCAATTGGTGCCTGGAACGGAATACCGTTCCCCTTACGGCCCCTAGACAATTCATATTGATTTCCTCTCTCATCTATTCGATCTCGGCCGATCCTACAGATCCATCAATGTTACCCGATCAGCCATCTCGGCAGCCCATGTCCCTCTAGATGGAGTTCCAGTGGGCCAGGACCAGCTGGTTTGTAGACTATTGCGGGGCATTAAACTGGCTCGCCCCCCAACACTGAAATACTCCCATCTATGGGACGTTAATGTCATGATTCGTTTCCTCGTAACTTGGCCAAACAACGAGGATCTATCCCTCCGTCAACTCTCAGCAAAATTCACCCTGTTACTTTGCTTAGTGTCCTTCCGTAGAGTATCGGATGTTCGAGCATTTGACCATGACGCTATCAACTTTTCCCCAGAGGGAGTCACCTTTTCCGTACCCAGACGGACGAAATCAAACTCCTCTTCAATATTTTACCCTTACTTCCCTAACCACCCGAAATTGTGTGTGGTATCTCTTCTCTCTCGTTATTTATTACTCACCTCCTCTCTCCGTTCAACCTCTTCCAGCCAACTGTTGATCTCATACGTCCGACCACATAATCCGGTGTCAACCACAACCCTTGCCCGGGGGGTTCGATGGTTGCTCTTCCTAGCCGGGATTGAAGCCTCCTTCGGAGCCCACTCCATCAGGGGAGCGGCGGCATCTGGGGCATTCAGCGCTGGAGCCTCTCTTCGAGACATTCTTCACTCCGCAGACTGGTCCCGAGAACAGACGTTCCGCAACTTCTATTTTCGTCCGGCTGTGCACGCTTCCTTGGCCCTTCTCGGGGAGCGTTAAAACAGCAAATATGAAGCCTCCTGTCATGTTATAAAATTGTAGATTATGCTAGCTTTAGTGTACCTATAATCTTAATTTTATTAATGACAGGAGGCGAGTATTTCTCACCCTTTACTTTCTTTCCCCCCCCTAAGGTCGCCTCTGGAGGTAAGTTTTTTCCAAGACAAGAATAAATTCTTAATGCCTTACTACCATGGGGGTTAGGAGTTTTCTCTCTATGATAGATAGTTAACCTTTTTCTAGCGGACTGTAATATACGATTTATATCAACTGGTTATCATAATTTCAAAGTCCAATTCACGGATTAATCCTTGTCTTCGACTCTGCTCTCTCGTTTCAGCGTAAAGCTCCCTTAAGAGGACAAGTCTAGTTGCTGTTCCATCTCAAGCTCCATCTCTGCTCTTCAAAATCTCAAGTCTACGTTCCTGTTTCCCTCTCAAGCATCGATTTTCTCGTCTGGCATTCTGAATCCCTCATCTGGTTCCTTCAGTTTCCGGTTCCTAGTTGTTCGCAGCCAGAAAGAGGAAATGACATCACAGGGAGGGACCTTTATACCTTGCTATTCTTTTTTTCTGATTGGTTACCTTGTTACTAAGTAAAAAAGTGCTGCTGTGAAGCTTAAGTAAAAAAAAGTCTTAAGCAAATACTGGCCTCCTGTCATTAATAAAATTAAGATTATAGGTATACTAAAGCTAGCATAATCTACAATTATACATTTTCTTAGTTCTATTTTTACACAGGGTGTTGTGCATAAAATAGTGGTTTTACTTCTATATGTTTTTGCTTATTTAAAGTTGCTTTGTCTGGCATCAGATCCGTATGTTTCACGAAATATTGTGCCCGCACTCTGTCTTCTTTCATATTTCTTTATTTCAATATTTAAAAAATAAAATGTTTTTATTTCCCTAAAAATTGGCCTAAATTGTCCTGATTAAAGTTTCAGTAGGCACTGAAAAGTAGATTATTGTTTTTTTTTTTTTACAATATTTAAATAAAGATTTATGAAAGAAGACTCCCCCCTCTCAAAATATTGTAAAGCGCTACGGAATCTGTTGGCGCTATATAAATGGCAATAATAATAATAATAATAATAATAAAGACTGAAAGTACCAGCACAACTTTTCATGTAATATTTATATTATGTACTGTATATTGTTTGCATTACACTAGTGCTTTTGTCTGATATTTTGATTCACTCAAATTGTTTGTTTTTCCAGAAATGATCATATGGACAAAATCCGTCATCTGAAACGCCCTATTAGCAAATTATAGATCACCCGACCTAATCGATTTCAGCTGAGCTAAACTTTTTCGCCGTGCCCAAGTATATTAATTAATTAACAACATGTGTATTGGAGCAGATGTTGTACTTCTAATACATTCATCAGGGAAAGAGAGACGATGAAGGAGAGTTATGTAAGTGACCGTGAATGGCATGTGACCATTACATTCCATTGATGGTTTTTATTAAAGGGATCTAAACAATGCCCCCTTTTTTCATTATAATTGTGTTGAGGCATTGCTCTAGTTAACCTGTTAAAGGGACACTTGGCATGCTGAGCTGCTTTAATGATAAACAGAAGGCCCACCATGTCAATATTTACAAAAGTGCAAATTTCAATATAAATGTTCACTTTTATGAATTCATATAGGAACAATCCCCTGTCACTCAAGCTAACAGCCAGGGTGGCTTCCTGGTTCACTTTGCTGAAAACAATTGTTCAAGCGGAAATTATAGCTTACATAGAGAGCTTCCCTATGAGGAGCATTCTATTGAGCGACCACTGCATCTCATTGGTGCATTCATGGAAATTCAGGTGTCAATTTCATCTGAAGAAGAGGTTTCATCACTGACAGTCTCTCTGGGGTGGACGTGAGCAGCAGCAAGATAAGACTTGCCACTGTAGACAAGGGTGTACAGGGAGTGCCTCACATATTATAGTAAAGGAACACTTCAAACATTAATACTGCAAATAATTATTATAATTTATTTTTTTGGAGGGTTCCTTTAAAGAGTATGCATACATAGGGTAAATCTGATAAAACGTGTTTCATTGCTCACTGGTGTACAATTTTTACAAACTTTTATTGGCCTAGTAATTGGGAGGAATACGCTATTTGGAGTTCTTTACACTACCATCTCATACCACTAGTAGATTATTCACCCCCCAAAACATATTGTGCTGTTATTATGCCCTCCTTTGTTCTCCAGTAAAAATGTGCTGGGGCTCCAAGGTTCTTCTTGTAAGGAAACTAGGGGGTCACTTTTTTAGTTAAATTAGGTTTTCTATGAAAGAGATCATGTTTTCCTGTGGCTTAAGATATTGATTCCTTTCTTTAGAAGTCTGTTTGCTATAATCTAGTGGTTGTGAGGACAACAATTTTTCGGCAGAGGGGTGAGATGGCAATCTATACATCTTCCATACTTCTGGAGGGCATTAAATATCGTGGAGAATTACCCCAACATATTTATTATCAGCAGACAACTTAAAAAGAAAGCACATGTTTGAGCACACCGTGTATCTCTCTGTGGTAAGGTTATAGACAGTACAGAAAGCATAGGATCTGATATTCTGGATGATTCAGTAAATACAATTTACTGCTACAAATAATTCCTTGCTATCCAGTTTGTCTACAGATGTACCTGCTATTAAGATAATAAAGTTATTGCTAACAGATGTAGAGATGCAAAGGCGTGCGTATCTTGTTACATTAGGGTGTGCACTCGGTAAATAATACCAGTTAACTTTTATTTAAAAAATGCTGCATAAATGAGGCACAGATTACATTTTTTCCCACTAGAATCCAGGTGTATTATTTTTATTCTTCAAAAAGACAAGAGGCTAACCCAAACTCATGGAAGAAAATCCCAAAGAGACCTAAACTGGGACCAGGGACAACTATGTGACCTTACATTTGCGTGTGATTGGGTACAAGTGGCACACAACCCTTGCATATGCCTACGTTAGGATGGTATCTTAAGACTGCTTGAGTGAACTTCATATCACAGAGCAGTAAGCAAAATAACATTAACCAAAGACTTTTTAAAGTTTTTTGTGCAGTATCCCCCATAGGGCGTATCATCAATTCTTACAATCACTATAGACGGTTCAGGAAAGTACCAGGATCTTCATTTCTCAAACGTAAAAACTAGTTTGAACTTTGGAATTCCAAAGGGTCAAAAACATGTGATGGAGTTAGGCATTGCCAAAGGACAGAAGAAAAAAGACGGAGGGTCTAACCACAGCTGTTTTCATGATTTAGACCCTCAATCTTTTCCGACTCTTTGTTGCTTTTTCCATTGTAAATTCGTCATTTTTTCCTCATTACTCTTTCTTACATCCCATCTCTTTCTATTTCCTTTCTCATTTCTCTTTCTCTAGCTGCACTTTCCTGCCCCTTCTCTTCGCAGTCACTCACACCCTTGCGTTTTCTATTTATTTTCGCTTGCTCTCATGTCCCGCTTAATATTTGTTTTTTCTTTATTCTCAAGCCAGGAATGCTGTACAATTATTCTAGGGAACAGTGGTTTGCATGATATTGGTACCACGGTGCCACCCAGGCTGGTTTTCGTACTCCTACAATATATATGCCAAGCCAAACTCCAGCTACAAACATCTGCTGCATATCAAGACCAGACGCTAACCAGAACCACAGTGCTTTCAGAGTCACATCACACTGATTCTCCCACCCATCCCCCCCCTTCCCTCGACCTGCGGATGACACCCTATTGCCCAATGTTCCTGCAAAGTCTGGACACAGATAAGCTTGCACATGTGCAAAGTAAAGTGATAATCCAGCGTTATCCAGAAATGATACGGAGATGGCAGTGAATAGAACTATCAGACGGGCTGCTAATCGCTTTAACATGATGTGCTGCAAAGCAATAGATTTCAGGAAATATTCATTTGAAACTGCATTTATTTGGCTTTGTAACTATGGCAATTAGTAACCATTAGGAAGAATTAGGTGTGTTTGGACGGTTACAGGGTTATTGACTTAGAATCTGCCTCTGAACTGCAGTTCAGGTAATCACTAGAAGCAATTAAGGATGACATTAAAAAAAATAACCCTTAACAGAATTTACAATTTGTAAAAAGAAAATCATAAAGGAACATGTATCGAACACTAAATTAATCTGGAATTTACCCCAAATTTGCCAAAACCAGATAAAAGAAACAAGGTCTCCCAGATGACCCTGTTAGCTGAGATGTCTGGGAAATATGCACCCGTCACCATCGCCTCTACAATACCGATATGTAGCAATTAAAGTGCAATAACGGGCTATTGTGATTCTACAAATCACTTTGGAATATTAAAGGGTCACTCCACTGCCCAAATTAAAAAATACATAGAAATCACAACTTGGTGGATATACACCCCCAGGAAAACATGCATGTATTTAATGCAATTTTCCCATGAGTGTATATCTAAAAGCAGCTTGCAAAAGCTGCAGATATCGTCTGCAGCCTTTACAAGCCCTCCCCTTCTAACTCCGCCCAGACTCTTAATGGCTGTCCAATCACAGACTTCCCAATGCAGCTAAGTGAGAAGTCTTTACAAGGCAGATGCTCTGAGCAATTGCTGCTTCTTGAGTTTAGTTTCACTGAGCTAACCAAACCAGGAAGTAACAGGACCAGATGTCTGATTGACAGTCAGCGGGGTGTAACCAGGTTAATTTACAAAAGTGTCAATTTCTAAATCTGCACACTTTGTAAAATGTAAAAGGAAGTCACACTCTTCACTCATAAAGCACTTCAGCAAGCTACTAACTATAATTAGTTTTCACTACTGTATTTACAGAGATCTGGGCACATTGTACTGAGGGCTGTCTAGGTGTATACTCTCACACCTCGTGCTTATTGGGTGTTTCAGTAGGAGGAAGATTGAGTCCCAATATGAGAGAAGGTTTTTTTTTTCTGTTCCAGAAATAAGATAAAGATCAATAAATTATCCATCACCCTTCATATTGTATATTCGATTATTATTGTTATTATTACTGGAATTTAGAAAGTGCCAACAAATTACACAGTGCAAACATCAATAATGGTCAAACAAGCTTCAGAAGGGAAATTAAGCCAGTACAATTGAAGTAGAAAAAAAAAAAACGAGTATGCTGGGTGGTGTACCTCAGCCTGTTCCAAAAAGACACAATATTTAGTGGATAAGCTCCATTTACCATTTTATATACCCGCAACACCAATGCTCCTAGAAGATGAATCTGTCATACCATACCAACTCAGCATTCCTTTTAATATATATTTTTTTTATTAAATCAATATAATTCTAAAATGACAAAAAAGGCAGACTTGGGGAGGAGGAAGGATACATGCTAGACATGTTTTGTGCTCAATCAGCTCTATCCCAACAGCTCCCTGTTTCACTCTCCCACCTTGCCCTTGTAGCTCTCCTACACATTTCTTCCGTTAGTTCAGTGAGATACATGCATGGTACCTGAGAACTCCACCAAGTATTTGACCCATTCTTTTTTTTTTATCTTCATTGACTAATGCCTCACCTCCTTCAGACTGTGTGCGACTTGGGCATGGCCATCTTCAGCTTCTGTTCCTGTTAACGCTTGTTATGTGCCTGTTATTTCCTGCTTGTACCCCACTGTAAAATTGTAAAGCTCCACAGAAAAAGTTAGCGCTATTTCAATGCTAATTCTAATATTAATATTGATACTAATTCTGATAGCGCGACTTAACGTTTCTTCATTGTCATGCAATGTGACATGTATGTATTTTATATGTTTGTAATCGTGTTGAAGCAGGTTCACAGTCCCCTGTAATCCAATCTAGGCAATTAATACAGTTTTCTCTACAAACAATTCCCGACTCATTTCACAGCAGTTATAATGTTGCCATGATATAAAGTTCCTTGCATGAGCATGTCCATGAAGGGCTGAAAATACTTTGAAACATATTCAAAGATGGCACCACTAGTAATTCAATTTAAAACAAAGCAATCTAATTTTTATTTATTTACAGTACCATTGTGGCCAACATGACAACTTCATCAGAATAGAATTGTTACGGGGGTCTTTGGGTGCTGACTTACCTTAAGGGGTTTAAAGTTAATGAACAGTTTAAACCCCAAAATGTTGAATCTGGCGCCGGATCTCTCTGCCAAGAACATCCACCGCAGTACGAGGCTTGAATCAGGAAGCCTCATGCGGACTTCAATTTTGGGTTAAACTGTCCGTTACTGGATAAACCCCTGAGGTAAACCAGGAATTCCATTAAAGTTGTTATGGTGCCTAGAATGCTTCTTTTAACATAAAATGCATTGCAAATCTGCATTGTTCCACATTACCGTACAGTGATTTTTAAATGGCTTTCTTCTGACATCTAGTGGTAATTTTTCATAACTTGTAGACTATTCTTTTTCCCTGGCATCATTATTTTTTTAATTCCAATTGCAAATAATACAACACAGAATATTTCAATCGAAATTAATCTGCCCATATTACTCGGTAAAATTATATTTGCATATTTACAGTGATCAGCCACAACATTGAAACCACTGACAGGTGAAGTGAATAACATTGATTATATTGTTACAATGGCGCCTGTCAAGGGTTGGTATATATCAGGCTGCAAGTGAGCAGTCAGTTCTTGAATTTCATGTGTTGGAGCAGGAAACATGGGCAAATGAAAAGATCTGAGTGACTTTGACTAGGGCCAAATAGTGAAGGCTTGATGACTGGGTCAAAGCATCTCCAAAACGGCAAGTCTTATGGGGTGTTCCCGGTTTGCAGTGGTTAGTACCTACCAAAAGTGGTGCAAGGAAGGACAACCGGTGAACTGGCGTCAAGGTCATTGGCACCCATGGCTCAATAATGCATGTGAAGAGCGAAGACTAGCCCATCTGGTCTGATCACACAAAAGAGCTACTGTAGCTAAAATTGCTGAAAAACTTAATTATGGCCATGATAGAAAGGTGTCAGAACACACAGTGCATTGCAGTTTGCACTCAGCATCTCTTAACATTACCTCTGAAGAAGTAGGGCAGTAACCCTACGAAACGTGTAAGTCTGCAGACTCCATTCGGTGGATCCACCAAATACTCATCTGCAAGGAGTGCAGACAAATCACACTGGTGGAATAATGATGCAAGCAGCAGAGTGGAAAGCACCCCGACTTGGCTGGTGGTGGTAGACCATCGCAGAAAGTGGAGTTAAGCTCCCAACCTTCCTATCTATCCCAGTTACTCCATGGACTTGATTCCCATTATGGCTGTCTCTTATGTGTAATTCATGTGTGTATTTTTATTGTGATACTTTAAAAAAACTTCAGCTTATACAGTGAACACTATGAGATATAGTTTGTAATTTAAGGAATCTTTGGCCACCCAGTGGATTTGTGTATTATTACAAGTATTCATTTTTCACAAAATTTGATTGCACTTCAGCATTATTTTACTTGCCTAATTTTAAGTACTATATTGTCACAGGTGGTAGGTCTGTATGGACAAACATCTCTATCTGTACTGCCATATTGCCACCTCCTGATAGGTGGTGGCATTATACTGACCCATCAGCCATATTTATACTGGACTTTTCTTATTGGACTCTACACCCATTTTATTACCATCTGAAACTTTATTATATTTGGACACTTTGCAAGTCTGGACATTCTTATTATCCTCCATATCTTAGTACCGTTATATTTCTACCTTAAAATATGTTTTTTAATCTTTGCTATTAGTGCTCATTTAGCATACTTTGTATTT